>NW_022987226.1:367969-539732 GCF_010094035.1 Trematosphaeria pertusa | reverse complement strand
AAAGAAGGTAAGGAGAAAAGAAGGTAAGGAGAAAAGAAGGTAAGGAGAAAAGAAAGTAAGTAAGTGCACCATCAAAAGAACTAATGCCGAGAGCGTTCATGTACAAAGTACAGATGCCACCTCAAGTTCTGCTCAGCTCGGGATACTGAGCGTGCCGCACACTGCGGAAAATGCGGCGCGCAAAATGTGCAGCCCAATTCCAAGGTGAAGTCAGTTTAGGATCCGATGCAGAAGCCCAAAGACCTCTAGTGATGCAGATCTAATCAGGCTCCGTGCGTGCTCACAAGCGCTTTGAACTCCTCAACCTCCCGAGGGACGCGCTGCATGTACTTCCGTCTCTCCTTGGCTTCCTGGTCTTCGCCCTCTTCCTGCAGTTCGTCTGCGTCCGAGTCTCCGTTCGCGAACTCCGGATGTTCCGTATCTTCGGCATCCGGTTCTTTATATCGAGGAGCGTTCCACCATGCGCCCTCATGCGGATTATTGGCGCCATACATAGAGTACTCAAGTTCCCAGTCATCTTCTGGATACTCGTGGAGCCTCTTCGCACACACTTCCGCGATAAGCTGGAAGAATTGGGCAACCGTGACTCCATTGGTATTGCAAGTGCTTGCTTCCTTGTCTAGCGGTCGTGCATTATTCGAAGATCCGACAGGGACCGTTAGTTTCGAGCAGGCCGGTCGCGAGACTTGTGCGGTCCTCCAGGAAGCTGCAGCTGACTGTCCCTTTAGATTTCTCTTCAAGACCCCGATGAGATATCGGATCTGGGATATGCCGTTGAAACCTGCGTTTTCCACAAAGAACACCAGTTCGGAGCCATAGGCGGCCCATGTCAGCAGAGGACGGTGGGGCGCGTCGCATTGGCGGATGAAGGGATGGATGCACCGCTGAGTCAGGATGCCCAAAAGATAACGTCGCCCGCCCGCGAAATACATGTCGTATCCTTCCACCCATTTGTCGCAATTTCCGTTTTGCATGTGGAGGGTGTAGAGACAGACGAGCTGCTGAAAGTTGCGGAGGTATAATTCGCCGCTGATGAGTGCGTCCCAGAGCCGCTTATACGCAACGGAGGTCTCACCAATGTCTCTGAGGAAAGCTGGGCAAGTGTGGTAGTCCCTTGGACGGACCCCTACTCCGCTAGAGTTGAGGCTAAGCGAATGTAGGTGCTCCTCAGCTGCCACCGGAACAAGAAAACACTTCTGTTTGAGTCTCAATGAGCCACCCACGCACTCCTTCCAGAGTTTGCATGTCAGTTGAGCGCCAAATAGGATGTCGCCCATGGGCAGGTTCTCAAGGACTTGTTCGAGTAGCTCGGTGACGCCGAGGACGGGGTGAAGGTGGGCCGGCTTTCGAGGGCGCTGAATTTGAGAGACAGACTGGAGGATAAGACGCCGAGAGACATGCTTGATGCTGTCTTCATCCATGGTGCCTGCGGATTCGGGATCGATGGGGTGGTGTTGTGTGAGGAGAGCAGGAAGCAGTCGGAGCGGCGACCTGCTATAAAAGAAGTCGTGACCTGCCAAGGCTCGCTGACTAGGCCACATGAAGTGAAAGGTAAACGGACGTATCGGAGGCTCAGAGCGACTGGTATGCCGTAGGGTTGGGGTGAATAGAACCTAAGGTCGGTGCGAAACTTCTCCCTAGAACAGCGCTTGGACTCAGTTGTTTTCCTGAAGCGGGGCAGATTCGAGTCAACACAGGAGGGAGAGAAGTGTGTTGACGAAGAGTGGCCGGATCTGATCAGGCACCGGACTCAACACCTTGAAGACATGCAAGTGCTCGCAGCAGTCCCCGTCCGATACTTTCTCGCTAACAAGAGAATTCTTTTGCATTGCGTGGAACCATCCCGGTATGCAGTTGGGCCAGGCCTTAGAGAATGTCGACGATGCTGATTTTGGGCAGGAAGGATGTTCTCAGAGCGTTCGGTGACCTCGAGTGACCCGCTGCATTTTCGAACAACGCGTCCATGGCTGTTCGTAGAAAAATCTGCAGCAGCGCCGCTGGTCGGACTCGAACCAGGCGAAAATTCGAGTCCAGAAACGTGGTCCTGTCGACCGTCAGTCATCAATCCCGCTTGAACTTTCCCAAACCTTCCCGTCGCCCTCAAAAAATCCACCCAACAGCTCTCCCCTACGTCTCGCCCACCCTTAACTCATTCGCCGTCCCAAAATCCACCATATCCCAACAACCCCAATAGCAATTGCTGCGAAGCCCAAAAGCCCAAGGTGCAAAATCTATCGCATATAAGACGGCCTCTGCATCTCCCCTCCTGAAGTTCTTCAGCCCTCTTCCCACTGCCCATCTCATACCCACACATGCACTTTCATAACCCTCACCACCAGTCACCAACACCAACACTACTACTCTCTAACAACCACCACCATGACCACCTCTTTCTCCTCCCTCGACGCCATCTTCTCCTCCCCCTCCACCCATCTGCAGATGGCTCTCGAGACCCTCCCCTGCCAGTACCCCCTGGACACCGTGCAGCACCTCTTAACCGCCCTGGGTCTCCCGACCTCTCTCCTCGGCGAGCGCTCATCCATCCTAAAGTTCACCGGCGCGCCGCTCTCCTTTTCCCTCCGGATCACAGGGCTCTCCGTCCTGTCTCCCAGCACAGCCGCTCAGGACCGCACGTGCGTGCACATCCACACCGAACGCAGCACGCGGAAATTCCAGGTCGCGAGCGACAAGGACCTAAAAGCCATCGCGCGCTACGTCCTGCACTGCAAGGAAGAGAAGGAAGCCGCTACCGGGTACCTGCGGCGGGCGCCCATGGGCGACTCGGCGCTGCTTGACTTCCTGCGGACTGGTAAGTTCTGCGAGGTACCACGGTTCGCGGAGGCGGAGCGTGCGGTTGGGCGTGGCTGCCTGCTCGACGCGTGCGTTGAGCTGCTGGGTCCCTTTGGCTTGCAGCCGGCGGAGCTGGACCGCGAGGTCGTTGTGTTCGGGCACAAGTACCTGAAGGGCGACGACGGGGTCAAGATTACGCGGCTGGCCGGATACGTGTCGTCGCCGGAAGAGATGGAGACAGACATAGACTCAGACTCCACGTACGGTTCGCTGTCGAACAGCATCGACTTCTCCTCCGCGGTCGTCGTCTCGGGCCTGAAGACCGCTGACGCCAACCAGCTCGACGCCGATTGCGAGCGTCGCCTCCCGCGCGTCCTCCGCAAAGCCGGCGTGTCTTTCGACGAGGAGGCTCCCAGCAAAGGCCTCGTCTACGCGCTCAGCGCCTACTCTGACCTCGTCGCCTTAGCTAAGCGCATTCTCGCCTACCGGAACAAGCTCCTCGCCAACGAAGATCCCTTTGAGGAGCAGGGCTGGACGGGCAAGCAGTACCATGAGCCGATTCCGCTAATGTCTCGACAGTATTTGCGCCGGTTGGCTTGCCATCGTCGCAAGTCTGCTCTTTGTAACGAGACGTTAGTTGAGACTTTGCTCGAGGACAGGAGGAGAGACGAGGAGGCTAAAAGGGAAGAGGAGCGGACGAAGAGGTTCGAAGGAAGAACAGAGGAGATGCGGAGGGAGTGGCAGATGAAGATGGAGGGCGACCGACGACGAGAGCAGGAGAAGGAACAGGAGCGGAAGGAGCAGGGGAAGAAGAGCTGGGCGGATATGGTGGAGGAGGACGAGGGGGATGACTTTGCTTGAAGGAGGGAGACGGTGTGTTTTGGGCTGATTTCTGGCTATGTTGGCGTTTTGGTGTTCGGTTGCTTTGTGAAGATACCCGGGATACTTGTGACTTTCTCTTGTGGTATTGAATGTGTGATATCTTATGTCCTCCCATCGCATACCACATGCAAGTGCGCAAAGCACCAAGTGAGATTTGTATGCGTGCAGAACGAACGAAACATGTTACTTGGTAAAAACGTCGAATTTCAAGGGTATCAACCTCGCCTGAAACGCCCATGATGCCAGCATGCAGTGAAGCCACCGATATCGCCGGCTGCCCATCCTACATGCACCAAAACTAGTCACGCGGTTGTGCTATTCGTAGGTGTTCTCGTATGGATCTGCATCATCAATATCGTCGTCTTCGCCGTTGTCGAAGTACTGCTCGGCGTTGTAATCATCGTCGGATTCCTCGGAGTCGCTCGAAACGGCGGACCAGTTGTCCTCTTCGTCAACGGCATCGGGCTTGCTTTCTTCTTCCTCTGCCTCCTCGTCCTCGTCTATCTCGTCGTCGTCGTCATCGCCGCGCGCCTCGGCTTCTTTTGTCCGCGCTTCTTCAGCGTTGAGCATGCGATCGAGCTGCGACTTGGCATTGACCTTGGACACGGAAAGGATGCGCTTCTTGTTTGATTCTCCGCTCGACCTGCCGTTCAGGATCTGCCGGAGCTCTGGTGGAAACAGATCGACGACTGAAGCCCGGTTGTAAGTCCAATTTCTTCCCACCAAGCTTGTCATGCCAACTCACCATATGGCCGCGAGTCCAGCTTGGGTATCCTCCGTCGCACTTTCAGGTATTTAGACGAATAGGTTTGGTTATCGGTGAAGGGGTTGAAGAGCGAAGCCTCTGTAGGCGCGGGTTCATTGGCCTTGCGCTTGAGGCCATTCCTCATGCCGTCGTTGAGGATGGTGTAGAAGGGGCCTTCGTGAATGCGGTCGCGTACTGCTAGGTGGTGCTGCACGATTGCGCTCTCGTCTGCGGTCGCCGGGGGCGCTTGCGGCGGAGGGGCGTCCTGGTGTAGTTTTAGCCTGCTGTTCCGCGATTTGCTGCGCGTGGACTGTGACGGTGATTGCGAAAGCGACGGCTGGCGAGGAGGCATGACGGCTGGAACAACATTTCGCAAAAGCGCAGGAGAAAGACGCGATGGGTGGGGTGGTGGTGCGGGAAGACAAAAGGCTGCTCACCGGAAAGCGCTCGGCTGGGGCGCGCTGGATCTCGAGGCCCGACAGGTCCCAGTTGAGCTCAGTGCCCGCGATGGTGATTGTCCCTCGCGCCGCGTTGTAAGCCCCGCCACGCCCGCCGCCGCGTGCGCCGCCGCGTCCTCGGCCGGGCGCCATGCTGGGCTGTCTGTGGTTAGTCGATTGATGTTGGTTCCGAGTATGCTATAGCGAGCAGCAAAAGCAATTCTGACGCCTAGAGTATCCGTGGAGGCAGCGGCATGGGTGAGTCAGAATTTTGAGGGTCTTTTACTGCTGCGGTGGGGCACCAGAGCCGAGCTTTCACCGCCTTCCCCGCCGCGCCCTCCGCTACACCTCACAGGCAGACTAGCTGTCCCTCTCATTCGCTTGCCAGGAGTTTGGATGCCTCTGGAATGCGAAGATCGTGAACGAAGAGAGTCAGCAAAGTTGCGCCAAGCGAAGGCCCGCGAGACAACAGCCCTTGACGTCACCCCGTGAATTCTGGAAAGCCTTCCAAAGACACCCCGGCGGGCTCGACGCGATATCCGCTGCATGAAATCCCAAGGGACGCGTCCGACGGCCTCGCCACGCGCAGTCACATGAGCACAGCTAGAACCTTCTTCCAGTCATCCGTCAGCGGCCACAACCCGCCACAATACCCCTTCGTTGGACTCGTGCTGTTTCGAAAACCCGTAAAACCAAGTACGTACCCAACCGAGATCCCAACATGGCGCAAGCCCCTGCAATTCTAGCGGAGCTGTCGGCACACCTCCAGAAGGTAGACGAGGATCCTACTACTCCGCTGGACACAGAGCTCCTCGAGAGATGCGAGCTCTTCACAAGCACCCCTGAATACCAACATCAGCTATGGCGAGAAACCAGCCCGCTCTTCATGCAGATCGCGAACCTGCTCCCGAAGCTTCAGCAGGACCCATCGCCTCTGATCCGCTTTGTCGTCAAATTGGCGGAACCGTATCAGTTTGCGAACATCAAGGATCTCGACTTCGAAGTCGGTCTTGATCTCAAAGCCACACCTTTCCACGGCCTTATCTTGTCACTGCTGGAAAAGGCCACTGCGAATAGCAATGATGCCCAGGCTCTGGCGAACAGGCCGAGTGTCATAGCCGCCATCGTCCGCTTATGGCTCTGTGCTCCAGACGCTGGAGTGGCCACCCAAGCCCAGGACCTTCTCACAGCATTATTACGTGCTTCTAAGAATGAGCCAACAACTGTGCCTGGAGAAGCGATGTTTGCATATGGAGCCGGTCCCATGTGGAAGCGCCTCTTCAATGACCGCGACATTTACTCGCTCTACTACCACTACACCTCCCTCACACCTCTATCGGCGCCACCCCTTCCTCTCCTCAGTAAGCGCGAAAAGACTATCTCACAGGCGAGGCTGCTGGAATGGCTACCAAAGGTCGGTGCGCTGGATTGGAATACCATTGCAACCGGCCACGGTTCTGAAGTCGAACGTGAGGTTGGCCTAGGCGAGGGTCAAGGCCTTCTTCATTACGCCGCCCTGAAGATGGTCGACACTGACGACGACATTCTGATGCACGTGACCCTCGTCAACTTCTTCCGCGAGCTCATAACCACGGTGAAGACCAAGCCGCATCTCCTGTAAGTCTTCCCTCCCATATCTCAACCCACTCTACCGCTGCCTATTCGGCAAACGCTGCTAAGGTACGGCTTCTGACTATCATAGGGACAGACCTTACGATTCCAGCTTGTCCTTAGATTTTCTCAGGGACCAGGGCATCCACAAGCAAATCATCGACTTCCATACCACCGATAGCCCAGGCCTAGAGCACTCTTTCCTGAGTCCTCGCACAGCTCAGTATATCAGCGAACATGCTAGCGCATATCCCACCAACTTTGAGAACAGCCCCGAGATGGAGGTTATTCGAAATTATGTCCACCGAAACATCCGAAAGTGCGAGCCACATGACCTCAGTATCCTGGCCGCGATGCCCAGAGCAACTCTCATTCCGCGCCGTTCAGCAGGTCTGGCTTGGGATGACTGCGTTCTGCTAGATATTCCCATCACGAGAACGACTCAAGATGCGCTGAAGACGCTCGCAGCTGTGTTCCATGGCCCGCCCAAAGTATGCTTAATGAGATGTGGAGGGACAAAGACTATAGATCTGACCCTCTCTAGGAAGAAATCACATTCCCAAAGGTTGAGAGGATAGGGGCTGACCCCAAGCGAACCGAAGTCGAGGCCGTCTTTGCACGTCTGCTTACCTCTCTCTACTACTCGAAACACCCCTCCATGTTCTCCGACATCGTCACTCACGCACAAACGATCGCGATGAAGGAAAACGCGCTCGCGGCTCTTGCCTTGGTTCGCGCCATTATCACCTCGTCGTGGTCATCCGCTCCCGTCCCAGACATCATTCCCGCGAACGACATCACTCACACCCGCCTCCAAAACTTCCCAAAGACCGGCCTGGATCTCATTCTCGATCCCACCCTCAGTGGCGGCGTGCTTCCAACACTACTCAAACCAGCGACGACATTCTCAAATCTTGTTGGTGGTAGAGGCGGCGCAGAGAACGCGGCATATCAAGTAGCCATGGCCAAGTTCGACGTGCTGAAAGCCCTCGGCCGCAAGCTAGAAGAGGTGGGCGGACGGCATGATGTCCTCGCTATGGTGAGGAGGAGGGTGAGCGAAGGGCCATGGGGAGTTGGCGGGGGCGCCGGGAGTAGGATTGGTACTCTGGACCTGTAAGCTGCGTGTATGGGTAACGCCAGGGCCAGTAGTCTTCTCTAAATAAAGAGTACCGGGGCGATCTTCTTCCAGCGAGAGTGCGCAGCTGAAACAGACAGTAAGGCCCTGGTATTTCACGATACCCGTACCACCAACTTATTGGGAAGTTTTGCTAGAAGCCTACATCACCGCGGTGTTGATGGGTTAGGCGTAACTAAAGGAACCATGGTACCGGTACCAACCGCCTCACCATTGGTGGTACCTCTAGCACTAACTCACTTAACGCAGCAGAGCAGATCTAAACGAGGGTCTACGTCCCTGCAGTAGCGTTTGCGTCATGAGGTGGCGCCTCGTGGCTGGGCAACTTGCCGAATGCTGAATCTCGATCTCGCATCTTGTTTCCCCGTCAGCTAGCTACCAGACTACCTCTCTCGGTACACAAGTAGGACCGCATACACGACAACCCCGGGAACGGGTTTAAATCGGGCATTGCACTTCAAAACTTGCTCGGGGTTGCTTGGCATGTCATGTCATGTCATGAATTGTAATGGCCTGCAGGCTAGATGCCTGCGTACTGAGAATCAATCGGGCCTTCCTGCTCGTCCGTCTCTCAGCCGCTGCGTTATTTCTTCCTCACGGGGGATCAGCCCATCGTAATGAGAAATCCCGTATTCTCATCCTCTCCTCCCCCCGCATCAGCATCAACTCCCAGCCGCACCACCACCACCACCACCCTTGCCATTCAAACTCCTCACCAGCTGCCTCCCAATCAGCCGCGACATCTCGAGCGCATAGTCCCTCTTCCTATTCCTGCTATCTTCCCCCACGCCGCTCTGCGTTTCTAACGCTTTCCCCGTGTACGGCGGTGGCGTGTCTGGGTCGTACGTTGATGGGCTGCCCGGCGGGTATTCTGCCTTGGACGAGTCGCGGTCGGCCTGCGCGCCTGACGACTGTCTAGATTGATGGTGTGGGGCGGTTGTTGTTGACGTTGTTGCAGATGTCGTTGTCGGCGGCGACGCTGCGTCGTAGGAATGTCGTGTTGATGAGGATTTGGAGACGGAGGAGTCGGAGTGTTGGCGGGAGGAGGAGGGCGGGAGCATGTCGGACGATGATGAGGTCCTGCGGCTTGGATCCATAGCTTCCTTCTACCCCGCGTGTTTTTTCTTTTCTCCTCTTTTTTGTATCCTTTCGATCGATCAACACAGGCGCCTCGTTTTTTTGCGATTAATTCGCAGTTCCAAAAGGCGTGCGTGGCTTCGCAAGCAGTAAAATCCTCGTCGAGTTATAGATAGACACCTGCAACACCCGCACCAGCACGCACCCAGCCTATATAAACAAGTTCCACCCCGTACCTTCGCACCCCCCGTACGTCATCCTAGCGCCACTCCTACGCCTAGGCCCCCCAACCGAGCCACTTGCTTTGTCCGTCATTGCCGAATCCGGAAAGACGGCTTGGCCAATCAGCGCGCGCTGGCTGGAAAGGGTCGCGGAGCGGCAGTGAGGCGTGCCGTTCTGAGGAGACGGGGGCGCCGAAGCAAGAATTTGGGTGCGGAAATAGGAAGAGGGTTTGCGGAGTGGGGACGTTTGAGAGTTGGTGTTGTGTGGCGGTTGTGTTGCGGGATGGCGCGGTTGGCGTGATGATGATGTCATGTATCGCGGAGGGTGAGACGGGCGTTGTGCGATCACTACATACGTACGAGTCAAGTCCTTCCTTTCGAATGTCATTTAGGTAGAGCAAGCGGGAAGCTGGCGTGTGCTTTCTAATAACTAGGGGTGCGCTGTAAAGTACAGTACATGGGATCCTAGAAACTTCTCAGTTGTACTGTACAGCACTCTCCACCGACCATTCAAGGTCTTTCCATCCCGCCTCCTATCGTATCCACTTCCCCAACCGCCTGATCTCCTTCACGCCCATCCTGCTCTTGCTGCGATCCTTGTGCCGCTCGATTTCGATATGCGTCGGCGCGTTGAATTGGCCGCTCACGCGTCTTATTTCTGGCTGCGACCAGGAATTCCGCTGCTGGCCCTGAAACGACGCAGACGTTCGAGACGAAGCGGGTTGGTCGGACTCTGGCCGGGTAGTAGGATGGTGGTAATTCGATCGCGAGGCAGCGCTCGCTCGCTCGGTTGTTGGCGAGGTGGGAGAAGATGTAGTGTCGATGTCTGACGTGGATTTTCTTTGCGCTGCAAGATGTTATCAGGTCTTAAAGATACCCAGGCCTCATGATCTGGATATACACACGCTGCGCGATATTGTCCTCTGGTTCTCTCCGTCCGTGCTCGCGCTCCTCACTCCGCGGGCCGCGACCTGGTGTCTGATCCGCTGGATACATCTCTGCCTCCGGGTGACTCCGTAGACAAACCTCTTCCTAACTCAACGAATAGCAAGAACTTTTTAGATTCCCGAGATACATAACGCGCCCATTTATCCCCAAGTAAGGTACTTCCATCTCCCAAGCGACGAGCTTCTTAACGTCACGGTCTTAGGTCAACACTATCAGCCGTGTAGCCGAGGAGCCGCTAAGCCTTGGGAAGGATTCATAGCGACGTAGCCGGAACAGCGATGTTCAGTGACGGTTACTTAGACGGGCAGGAAGCGCGAGGCAACGGTGGCGCCGCGGAGGGCGGTGACATGTAGTGGGAGGCGCAGGACAATGTGTACAGTATGTGCTGATGCGTAGCCTCGGGCAGGCCATGCTGATCTCAGCACAGCCATAGCATGGCCGATGCCGATCTTCGGGAACTGGACTGCCTTTCTGGAAACTGAAGCTGCTCCTACAAGGGGTATAGTCGTGGGACTACGCTGACTGGCTGTGTAGACCGGCCTAGGCAAAAGTTATGCGGGAGCAATGTGATTAGATTGTAGAATCCCGCTATACCCATTTCGGCATAACGCTATCCCAAAACGAGATACCAGGGTGAATGACCTTCACGAACGCCCCTCCACGCAATCCCATATCTTCGCGACGCCGCCGCGCGTCATGAGTCGCAAAAGTCTGTGGAAATGAAAGTTTTCTTCTTTGGAGCATAGGTGGCTTAAACCCATGTTTGCAGCGTCCCTGAATGGCTTGATCCGATAAAGCATGGACCCTCGCGATGTCGAGGCGACGCGACGCGACTCCAAGACTAATAACCATCCCAGATCGCACACACGACATTTCTTTTCTCTTCTCAAGTCTCGCCTTTTGTCTTTTCTACTCTCACCCCTGTTGTCGCAAAATGGAGCTACCACCAATCACATACTTCTTCCCCGATGCGCCATGCTCAAGCACAAGCCCAACCTCAACATCAAGCTCCAACTTAAACCACGCCATTCCGCCTCAAAGCAGCAGCGTGGAAAGCAGTGCCAGGAGCTCAAGCACAAGCTCCAGCAAAAGCGCAAGCGCAGACGCAGGCACAAGCGCACCTTCCCCCTAAACCACCCGCTTACCCTCTCCGAACTCGAGCAACTCCTCCGCCACATCCCCAAAAAAGTACCCAAGGAAAAGCTCGAAATCCACTACGCCGCCAACATCCCGCTGCACGACCCGGACAGCCAGATCCGCGACTTCAACACGTACACGATCCAGCAGCAGCTCGAGAAGGAAACCGAAGTCCGCCGCGCCTTCGCGGAAACGCATGCCAGAATGCAAGCAGGCGACGAAGCCGTGCCCATCGAGAACCCCTACAAGGAGAACGGGTACTGGGTCCTGTACAGCTCCGAGTACTTCACGCGCTATCTCGTGCGCGACATCGACGTGCTGGATTTCGAGCGCTGCGGCGGGGACGGCATGCTGTGCTTTCACCGGGAGAAGAGGGTGTGCGTGGGCCAGATTCCGCGGCGCAAGGAGGAGAAGTGGGGGACGGTTAGTGGCGCGAAGGAGCTTGATGGCTGGTTTGGGCGGCGTCTGGTGGCCCTGAAGACGGCGCAAAGAGAGCCTATTGTTTTGGAGACGGGAGCCCCGGTGGGAGAGGTCAGGGTGTGGTTTGCGGCGGGCGGGTATCTGAAACTGCAGGCGGATCTGAGTCAGGGGGCGGGGAGGCCTGTGGTGGTTACGTGGTGGGAGATTCAGCAGACAGAGAGGCGGAAGGCGGCGGATTTGGCGGCTTGGAGGGAGAGGACGGAGGCCGAGGAGTAGTAGAATCGAGGCGCCGGGTAGGGGTCGGAGACGTTAGCTGGGCTTCGATACGTAATTTTTAACGTATCGTGATTAACATTCTGGAAAGGAGGCTTCATATGAAACAGAGGGCGCCGGGACGGAAAAGTCCTGCTGGGTGCCTTCAAAACAAGATCCGTAAAGCAAGTGGAGAGTCGTATGCCTCCTGATTGACCCCCCGAGTGCCCATTCACAGTCTTCTTTACAGCTCTACTTCCGGCGGGGCGAAGTCGCTGAGCTGTTATTGGACCTCTTCGCAATATTCTTCCTGATATGTCCCTTACGACTCATCCTGATGCTGCGAAGAGCTGCGCCTATCCCCTTCGCAGTGTATGGATGTGTCGGGTCGAATTCCGCTAAGGTGTACGCAGTGCCATTTTGGGCATCTTGCGTAGCGATCTTCGACTTCTCGGTGCCTGAGCTCCGGTGGGTTTGGATTCTTGGAGTCTCCCTGCTGGTCGCAGCATGGGGCGGGGTTGTGGCGGCTGATTGGGTGGTCGTGGGTGGATTCGCAACGGCGGTGGAATGCCGTCCAGTCATGAAGGAGAATAGATAAGAGAGCACTGAATTGCTGGCCCTCTTCTTGCTAACTCCTTCCGTCTCCGGCGTTGGGAGGTCCGTGGGGTTAACGGCGCGGTCGGTGGTCAGTTCACTTGTGATTGAACGGGAACCTTCGACTGGCGTCGATGAATGTGGCGACGGTGCTGCTGTGGCTAGGGTATTGGCTGCAGACCTGCGCTTCAAATTCGCCAATGTTGGCCATGGGATGAATGTCTTGCCAATGTAGAAACCATCTAGCTCCTCTTGTGACGGCGTAGCGGATTGTGGTGGTGTCGCTTGCGCTGTCTTCTGCGCCTGTTCGGGGTCTGCCGTGTCGATCGGGCGACGCTCCGTGCCGGTGATGGGGTTGTTCTTGGGCTTGATGTGGGGGCCCTCCGAGACATCCATTTCCTCAGGGAGAAAGGTAATCTCTTTCGCCAATGGGCTCGCCGAGGGCCTGGTTCGCCCAATGCCAACGGAAGGAGATAGCTTCAAAACCCTGCACTTCTTCCTCGGCCTGTTTTCAACCTTGCTCGCGACAGACTCCAGTGTCTCAACCCTAAGTTCGGCGAACTTCCTCTTCGTGCCAAGTCTTCTCTGGCTCAGCTTTGCCTGCTCGGGATCGCACTGCGGAGCTTGAACCCGATGTTGGTCCGGTTGCTCCTTCATGGTAGTTGATATCTTCTCGCTCTGGCACTTCACCTCCTCATTGTATGCGTGCAATATCTCCGCGAAGACATCAGCAAGTACCTGCCGCCCTTGGCTATTAGGCCTGCAGGGGAGTTCAAATCGCTGGAACCCTATCCTCACCAGTAACGACTGAGTTTCGGCTACTGGACAAATGAGCATTTCCCAGTCAACTGTATGGTCGAGGTTGATGAATATTGTAGAATTGTTTTCTGATCGGCGCGGGGCGAGATCCAGTGCCAGCGCGAGGTGGAAAACGGCACCGGAAAGATCATTGATCGAGTGGTCGTAGAGGGCTTCAGCCAGATAGGCGTTGTCGCCTGCATCATTAATTCGAAAGCTCTGCAATGTGTCCACGCGTGACTTCTTCGGGATTAGGCAGCCGTGAGTAGCAGGGAGTTCGCCGACGAATGCTACTTCGTAGTCCAGTATCGTGAGGAAGAGGTTATAGAGGTCAGAAAAGGAGCTTATGCGAAAGGCCCGTCTCTCGCGTTTGCTAATAAGGCTGAGATTCGGTGCGCTGCTGTCCCGGAGTCGGAGAGGATATAGATGGATGTTCGCCAACATGGCATGGAAAGTCTTCCCTCCCGGGCCCTTGTACCGACGCTGAACCAGTCAGTCAACTCCTCAGCAGCCGGAAGGCATTGGGTACGTACGCAGAACATGAGCCCCTGCTCAGTACATCTCACGTAGGTCATATGCCTGACTCTAAACAGCAGGTCCGCGGTCCTGAGAACGGCAAGGCGAAGGTGGATCATCTCTCCGGTGTTCAGCAATCCTCGTAGCGCCCGCAATTCCGCTGACTGTTGAACGTCCCTCTGAAGGTCGAGATAGTGTTCGAGAGATGAATCTCTACTAACTAGTTGAAGCTTCTGAGCTAACTGTTGGGTCCGCTCAATCGTAGCTGTATCGGCAGGCGTTGGTGTCGCCAGAGGCGTGGGATACGTCGACCCTGCCATTGCGGAGGGCGAGAGGTTTTGGGCAGAAGCCGTAATGGAGAGGTACGATTTTGTGCGAGGTTAACGGGGTGTGGGTGGAGAATCGATGTAGCGGTTGATGGAGGCTCGATGAGGTTGTGGTTGACGTGAGGCAGCCGCGGAGTCGCGCGCTCGACGGTCCTCGGTCGCGCCAAGGAAAGTATTGTCGAACGATCACATGAGGACCGGAGGACCCACATTTAGGAGTGAAAAGAAACATTGCCACTGTACCGAGGTTTCGCGCCTTCCAGTACTGGAAGAGCTTCTTATCTACGCTTTCACTCAGTGGCGGCGCAGTACCCAGGGCACTTTCGTTAAGCCTCTCGACCTTAAATTGTTACGCCCCGTCGATCCGCCGCTCAGCACCGCTGATATTGTTTAGTACAGGCCCGATGCCCGCGATGAATTGACGCATCGAGCTCGTTCACGGCGTGCGAGTGAAGGGTATATCCATTGCCTATGCGAAGTAAAGTGCGAGCGTGGCCTCGAACATGCCATTGATGCGCGTAGAGCACGCCCAAGGCATGGCGAAGCCCATGGGATCTCATTTTGTGTGCGATAATTGACTGTGGATTGGAGATGAGGTGGACTTGAACGCGTTGACGTTGCCAGCTGCTCGCGCTAATTTAGCTTAGCGTCCACGTGCTTATCGACGACTCCTCACAAATTCCACCACTTCTCTCAAGTTTCGGCCATAACAGTCCGGTTCCATCTCATCCCATCTCACTTAAGATTATTCAACTCACAACAAAAGGCAGATGCTCTCGGTAGGGAATTTTCCTCAACGACGCATTTCTCTGTCCCTCTTTAACCAGTATGAGGCCTGCGCATAGCGGTCCATTAACTTCGCTGTCGCTCAGCATCTCGTCGCCTTACTATGCGCCTTTTCCCGACTTGGTCCAGCTATGCCTACATCCAGATTTCGTTCACATATCGCCTCAAGCACAGTCACTTCTTGCTACCGGACACATGCTCGGAGATCCTCTCTCCGGCCTCGAATAGACCGAAGAGCCGCCCGCATCCAATGTTTCCAGAGACCCAGTGCAGCAAGCAGGAATAGCCAGAATTACTTCTCTCGTGCTATTACTTCGAACACCGACTTCCTACCGGGAGCGCCTCCAGAAGAGCCAGCAGCAAAGATGGCCCGCGAACCAACGGCTATTCCGAGCGGACCCTTCATAGAGCCGCACAAACGACTTAGAAACAGGCTTGAAAGCCGGCAAGGGCGACATCCGGAGTGGAGTTTACGAATCTCCCTCCTTCCATTAGCGAGAACAACACGCGCTTATTCCCAGGCACCGATTCCTCGAACATATACCCAGCCCGAAGGATTCCAGCAGCACAATTCCTCTGGTTATAAACACACACCAATCCCTAACGCCAGCGACTACACTCTATCCCCTCCATTAACCCTTTACCCCTACTAAATCATCCCGCTAGCCCACTCCCCCATCGCCCCCATCCAAAATGTCAAACCCCACATTCGGCCCCTCCACAACCGCCGAAGAAGTCACCGCCCTATTCTCCCCCCAGATAAAAAACAAAACAATCCTCATCACCGGCGTCTCCCCCAACGGCCTGGGCCTCCACACCGCCCGCGCCCTCGCCACCCACTCGCCGCGCCTCCTCATCCTCGCCGCGCGCTCCCAAGCTTCGCTCGCCGCAGCCCAAAACGCCATCGCATCCGTCGCGCCGGGTTGCCCGACCCGCCTGCTAACCCTCGATCTCAGCAGCACGCGCGCGGTGCGAGAAGCTGCGCAGACAGTGAACAGCTGGACTGATGTGGAAGGCATAGACGTCCTGATTAACAACGCGGGGATCATGAGCACGCCGTGGGGCACGAGCGAGGACGGCGTCGAGCTGCAGTTTGCGACGAACCATTTGGGGCCGTGGCTGTTTACGAATCTGGTCATGGGGAAGATTGTGCAGGCCGGGGGGAGGGTGGTGTTTTTGAGCAGCTTGGGGCATGTGTATGGAGGCGTGAGGTTTGGGGATGTGAATTTCAACGTGAGTTACGTGCGCGGAAAGGGTAGTGATATTAGGGGCGTGACTGACCTCGTTGGGTAGGAAGGCAAGGAGTATGATCCGGATGTTGCGTATGGACAGTCGAAGACGGCGAATATCCTCGCGGCTATTGCTGTTGCTGAGAAGCTGAAGGCGAAGGGCGTGACGGCGTTTAGCGTACATCCAGGCCTTGTCCTGACGAACCTCACTCGCCAAGTCCCAATGGAGGTCTTCAAGGAGAAAGGTAGCTGATACTCTACATTGCGCAACTACCTCCTTCAACCTACTCACACGGTGTAGGCTTCGTCGACGACAACGGGAATCTCCTCGTCCCCTCAAAGTCGCATTCCCAAGGCTGTGCCACCATCCTCGTAGCTGCTCTGGACCCGAATATCGCAGATCGCAGTGGCGCGTATCTGTGCGACTGCAAGGTCGATCACGATGATCCATGGGCGGAGCATGCCAAGGGCAGGGAGAACGCAGAGAAGTTGTGGGCTTTGAGCGAAAAGCTAGTGGGACAGACGTTCGAGTATTAACACGTTTGTCGCGTCGGGGCCGGTTTCTCTGGCCAGAGCATAAGTAGGTATTGCACTATCACATAAGACAGTAGCGGATAAGGATGGAAAAGCAAAATCTTTGCATACCCTGGCAGATTCTTATTACTATCCAAAGAATTCAAGATCTAGATAAGATGCAAGATTGCCACGAGAGTATCCATCAAATCGCTTGCCAGGTTGAGAATAGACGCTCAAATGATCTTTTCTAGGATTGTCTTTCTTCTCCAAACATATCCGAAAACGTTCGCGACGCCATAGGACGCGTACTCTGATCGCTGGCGGCGACCATTGGATTCCCACGTGCTTGCGGTACGTTGCGCATGTGGTGAGCATCAACCGAGTGACGCCTAGTCCCATGAAAAGGGAGATACGTCGGGCTATCAGGATGGTCTGAAGTATGACGCTGACGTTGGGTCGGAGAGCAGGGCGAGGATTCCTGCTTCGGAAGAGCATCGAAGCTGAACTGCCTTGCATACCTGATATCCCTTCCTCCCTCATCGAGAGGTATCAAACCAGGATGGGTCGACTTCCCACTCCCAGCGCTCGCAATGGATGACCTCGTACTACCGGTCCCCGCCCGCTTGACTGCGCCCCTCCGCCTCAGCCTTGACGACTCGGTCGACGCGATGCTCTCAGCCACACTCTTCTTCGAATCGTGCCGGCTGACGCTACGGCTACTGAATACGACATATACGCACCAGTCTTGCAACTCCTTGCTTGGGCCGTAGACGCGCTTGCCAATTTTGTCAGATATTCCCTTAACTTCACCTTCATGGGCAACCAGATCGGCGAGCGTCATATCTGTCATGTAGCCACAGATCGCGCATGGCGGGAAGAAACGCAGGTACTCCTCGTAAAGATAGCTTGGAATCGGGAGGCACGTGTTGCACTTGACGGATCGTGGGGCTTTGGAAGGAGGTGCAGGCTTCGCCGGTTCTGCTGGAAGAGGCCGATCCGCTGAAGTCGAGATTTGTAAGGCCGTGATCTTCTTTGCCGGGACAAAGCGGCGACATGTGTTGCAGATATGGCTAAAGCTCGTCGAGGCCTTGTGGTTGGCCTCAGACTGTCCACATTCGGAGCATGGGGGTTTAGTGGTGCTCGCTGGATTGGCTTCCTTCTGAGACTGAATGGTGCCTTTCCGGGAGCTACTGCGAGTCATGCCGAGCAGCTGAGATAGTTCAGTTCGCGGCCTTTGAGATGTAAGCCGGTCGCGGTCAGAAAGATTGTTGTTGGTAGGAATGTCGGAACGAGCATGCTCCATTTCCGACAGGACATCGCCACTATGATTCCGGAAGAGGGATGATGCAGCCTTTTCATGCCGTTCAACTTGCGGCGCTGAGGCATTCTCGGCGATTAGTCGAGCGTGTTGGGTTGTTTCGGCCGGGCGGGCAAGGCCTTCGGTGTAACTGTCGGTCTTCGTAGTCTGCTCCCGTGCGAGCATGCGTCCGGTGTAAGTGTTGAGCTGCGACACCGGAGCGATACGTTTGCCATCTTGCCGGCGTTTGAAGCGAGGCGACGTGACGCCAAGATTATATTCCGGGTTGCGTGAAGCGCCCATGACGTTCATCTGTAGAGGCGATGCCTCTGATGCCGGTGGCTGAGTGTCGTCCATGAGGGCATCGAATATCTGATGACAGATTGAGTTGGGCTTTCTGAGAAGGGTCTGTCGCCGGATTACCGGAGCGTAATAGGCTTTGTATGGTGGCGTTGAACAAAGGCATTGTAAAGAGCAGTGCAGTGGAGAAGGAAGGTGCGGTCCATTGCGACGCCCGCTCCGAGGCATTGTAAACTCAGGTCTCCGCGACGTCAGAAACCACACTTGCGCGATATCCACGGATTGGGCGGATTTACTTCCGCCGTCCTGCTTGCTTCACTGGCTTCGCGATGCCTTCTGTGACCTAGCTTTACCTGTCACACTTACGCGAGTGGGGCTCGACAACCCCTCGTGATCGAGGGCGCGCCGGGGCATAGTACGAAACGGTTGCTGGTATTAGTTGCGTAGCAAGGCCTCTTCAATCCTCCCCATTCGCACTCTTCTTCATCTCCGCTTCTAAATCATCCACGGTCATCGGAACCTTCCTACTGCCCCAGCTGGCTCGCTCCTTGGCCGCGAAACTCTCCACACTGAGCAGCGCCACCACCAAGAAGCCGAGCTCTTCTCGATCGGTATCAAACACCTCCCACCACTCGACATCAGGGAGCTTGATCCCGACCTCCTTCGCGGCCAGATAAATCGCAGCAGTAGCCAAACTTGGGGGCTGATGTGTCAGGTACAGCACCTGTGGGCTCAGCAGTGCCGTATTCAAGTGCGCCATGGCTCGACTAGCTAGGTCAGAGGCGCGAGGATGCGAGAAGACGTCCAGCGCCTGGAGATAGGTGATGCAGAGCGAGTATGGGAGCGAGACCTGCACTTGAAAGCCCAGGACTTTTAGTATCCGCTGCTCTGTCTCGAACAGCTCCATCTTCCGCCTCTGGTATGTGCCCTCTGATACGTAGTATTCCTCCGCTTTCTTAGCCTGCAGCTGCGCTGGATCGACAAACGTGGAGGGGAGGGAATCGAGGTAGGTATAGACGTTTATGATGCTTCTTGCGGACTTTGTATATGCGGAGAGCTTCGTCGTCAGGTACATGGAGGCTGCGGAGACTTGCTGCATAGTATCAGCACCTGGTCGTTCCTCTCTCAACGACAGCTGAGCAACCTACCTGAGCGCCAAACTCGGCTAAACTCCCGCCCTCGGGACCCACCCAAAACCTCATAAACACTACTATAGCCTGCGCAATAACTTCCTGCGGCAGACGCAGCAGGATTCCCGCGGCCTGTGTGAGTCGGGCGCCGTCGAAGCGGACCGAATTCTCAAGGTCAATTGGAATGCCATCGAGCTGGGATCCAGAGGTTTCAAGCTGAGCGACTGTTGCCAGCGGATTGGCGAGGGGCGAAGACTGCATTATGGAGGCGGTGCTGACAGAATTCTGGCTGGTTGTGCGATGTTGCCGCTGGACATGGGATTGGAGCTATGACGGCAGCCCGCGGGCTTAAGATTCATGCTTGGCAGACTAGACCAGATTAGGTAGACTATACACGGACAACATTCATATGCATCATATGTAGTTGCATTATAGGTGAGAATAGCGGTCTGACGTACCCTCAGAGGCCGAGAGATTGGAAGAAGGGCATTATTGCAATGCTATTCCCATTCTCACTCCACACTTCCCGTACCGGCAGTTGAACATTTGTCAGAAGTTTCACGCAGAGTATTGCGGGGCAGCTGTTCGGTCACGGCGAGTGGCATTCGAAAAAAGTGATATAACGTAGAAGGGTGTGTTTAGGTCGTGCATATCAAATGGCTCGTTTCACGTCGTGCTCTATTCATGCGCACAGCCTTTTCGCTTGGAGATCATGGGTAGAGGCGGATCATAAGATCATATCGGCTTAAGTTAACTTAGCAAACAAACTTGTTTTAAGCTTTGGAAACCTTAGGCATTGATCTGGAATCCTTTTACCCGCAAGACGTTGGATGGTGGGATTGGAAGCAGTATGGAGGGCCTAATGCGGAACGCCAAAGCTAGCTTCGATCTCGCTCGTGTCTGAGTAAACCTAGATCGAAAGAAATGCGTTACTAAGAGTCATTATTCCTCCAAAAGTGACTTATTGATGGGGGTATTCGTACAGAGCATTATCATTATCATAGCATCAGTCATCAACTATAGCATTAGTGAACTCAACCAACGACATCCTGACCCTTCATAGCATCCATCGGCCCGTAATCCACAATCTGTCCCACGGCAACAAAGTCCCTACTCTCGCCCGAATCCGTCCTAGTGCCCAGCTCCGCATACATGTCCCATAGAACTCTTCTGTGAACCGATGCTTTGCCCTCCAGTTTCATGTTCTCTTCAGGGTCGCTCGAAGGCCCTAGTTTCAAGACCAGGCCTTCTGGAATGGTCGCCAGTAGCTCCCTGAAGAAAGCCCGGAATATGTAGTGAGCTGTGTTCCAATCGCTCAGCTCCGAACGCGCCCAGTCGTAGTATCTTGAGTGAAAAGTCGGGATGATCCGAAGGGACCTCAAAGCTGGGAATTGAGCGAAGAAGGGGATCCAGTCAATATAACTATTCATCCGCTGTGCATCCTTGAGCTGCAATTCCAGCTGCATCTTCGTAATTCTCCCATAATCCCAGCCGGATGGCGTCTCGATCGTGGTGGCGGGGAAATTGTCGATGGAGACTGCAAACCAGTTCTGCTGGTAGAAGCAGTCACTGGCTTCGTAGTTGGTTAGCTTCGAAGCCTGAAGCACGTTCAAATGAACAATGGGTTCAGCAACAGCTTCTCGCGGAGTAATGGGTCGACGTCCGGTTTGGGCGCGTTTGAGATTGAGACGTTCGCGGGTCCTTTGCGCGGTGGTCCGTTTCTTTTGTTCGCGGAGAATGGATTTCGCTTCGATGATGGGGATGTGTCGACCGCGGCGAACGACGAGATTTGCATACACTTGGTCACGCACCTCCCTTGGGAGACTGAAAAAGGGAAAGGGCTCTGTAGATTCCAGTGGGTTTGGGGGCGTGTGATGGAGAGGTTTGCGCCTTCGAGAATCGTCAAAGGGGGTTGGTTTTCTTCTCGAAGCCGAACACTCACCGTACAGTTCTCGGGAGCCTTACAGGCTCTGACCGCTGTGTATCTGCATCCAACAATCTCTTTGACGTCCAATGGTCCGTATGGTCTTGAGCGACTGGTATTGGCGTCTCTTCCTTCTTGCACTTCCTGCGCGGATTTCGGCGAAGTGCCATCATTGCCATGTAGAATTGCTGGATCTGCCCTGGGTTAGATATATGCGCGTAAGATTGGTGCACTCGAGGGCGACGAGAAATGATGGCCATTACCTTGACCATATTGCAGCAACAAGCAACATCCTTCAACACGCAGTGCGCAGAGGGTGGTCCGGAGACGCTATGAGTGCGACGAGGTATGCGGACCATGGTTGCTTAGAGGGAGATGAGCTCGATGAAAGGGCCAGGAGACCCAGCGTCCGGGTGGACCGAGCGCCAAAAAGGCAGCGAGATGAGCAACGAGGGACGGCCGTCCGCCGACATTTGAAGTGGAGTGTGCGCGACATATGAAGAGAGCTATTGCTCAGGAATTTGAGATACGGCGCTGCTACTTGTCCTGCTAAGGCAAGCGTGAGAATAGGGTGTGATGAGATGGCTTAAGACATGTGTTAAGACTTAGTGTTTCAGACCCGAGATGTTATTGGCGATAACGCGGGTGATAAGACAACAGCCTAGATGATAGTTTGCAATAATAGAAACGGGCGCCCCTATTCGGGTCGTCTTATGAGATGTGAGGAAATATGGGGTAACTGCAAGGGCGCGGCTAGCCATCGTCGCCAACCACCTTTGCATGCCTGAAGTACTTCATGCCCACCCAGGCCACCACAACCCAGACCCAGGCCATGACCGCTGTACATACCATCAATGCGGGATAGTAGCCCGTAATGGGCAATGTGGGGTCGTCCTCCAGCTCGGGCGGCGCATACGGCGTCTCTCCAACGTCCCAAGCCCAGCTCCACACGCCGAGGCAGGAGCCCATGACCACGACAAACACAATCCATGTCACGACGAGGACGACCCATCCCCACCACTCCGTCTCGCCGTAGTCCCACTCGTCGTCGAGGGCCATGTCGGCGGGCGTGTGCACGATGGTCAGCGACGAGTGCTGGCCGGAGCGGTTCGAGCGGCGGCGCTGCAGCGACATGACGGGGCCCTGCGGCGGCAGCCCTGCGACGTTGTACGAGGAGCTACTACTCGAGGCCGACGGGCGGAAGAAGGAGAGGCCCTCGTCGTCGTCGGTCGTGGAGGCGTACGGGCCGGTGGGGCTGGTGATGGGCGATGCCAGCAGGCGCGGCGTCGAGTCGTCGGGGGCGTCGTGGGCGAAGCTGCTGGCGGTGGACGTGGAGACAGACAGCCGGCCGGCAGGCAGCCACCCGCTGTCGGACGAGGAATTGAGCGCCACGTTCTCGTAGCTGAAGCGGCGCGGCGTGGGCTCGTCGTCGTCGGGCAAGGCCGGGGCCATGGGCGTGTCGACGGCGGGCGCTTTGGCAGGCGAACGCTGGTTGAGCAGCGAGTTGCGGCGCTCGCGCATCATGTTCTTGCCCATTATGCTCTTCCTCAGCGAGCCCTTCCGCTTCCTGCCCTGGCTCTGGCTCAGCGCGCTCGCCAGCGACGACCCGCGCTTTGCACCCTCATGCTCGTCGCGCTTCGGTGGAGAGCGGGGCGCTGCGTCCTTTGCAGAGGCCCGCAGAAACGGCAGACTGCCCAGAATGCTGCCCGAGATGCTCCGCTTGTGCGCGAGCTGGGTGCCGCCCTCCCCGTTCCTCTTCACCTCGTGCGTCGCGGACATGACAGCGTCATCGCCGTCGTGCTGTTGTGGAGTGGTGCCATTTTCCATCCTCTCCGCGCGGGCAATCCATCCGGCAGTGTTGGCGGCCGTCAAAGAGTGCGTCCCATGGTACGTCGAGAATCGCTAGAGCGTCAGCAGAGGCGTGGTGTTGCGGCTCGCGGATACGAGCTGTGGCGGCGGCTCCCCTGAGCTGCTCGATTGGCTGCAGCGGTGACCCCAGATCTGCCCGTTGACGACCCCCGGCCTAGGCCGCATCGAGGCGCTCACTTTATTTCCCCTCCACTCCGCCGCCTCTTCCACCCACTGTCTACCGTTCTTCGTCGATTACCTAGCAATGCAGCTCAGTTGATTCATTCTTTTCAGTCTGTCGTTTTTTATCTACAGCCATGGCGTCCCAGATGCCGCTTCCAGTCCCGCCGCGCACTCCCACGCCGCCTCCTGATGACGACAACCACCTCGTCGGCCTTGGGCTGGAGGACCAGCTCTCGCCGGCCAAGCTGGGCTTCAATCCGAATGCGCTCTCTCCCATGTCCGCGACCTTCCCGTCCGACCGCTATGCGACTCTCGGCCCCAGCGATTCCCTTTCGCAGAGGGCGACACCCAGCACTGTTTACAGTCCCACCAGCGCGACCTTCCCGTATACTCCCGCCAGCGCCGCAAGCGGAACGACTGACACAGATGCACCTTCCCTGAGCGGTTCGGAGAATGTGCGCAATCCATTCAATTTCCAGCCCGTCAGCTACATGCCGGGGAGGCCGCAGGCAAACAAGTCGGTGCGTACATAGCCCCGTTGAAAGGCATCTACAGTCGCTAACATGGACAGGATGTCGGCCGTCGACGCGGGCACAAGTACAAGCACAGCAGCGTCTCCCACCAGATCTTCCTCGAGCCTCCGCCGCGCGCCCCGCTCCAGCTCCCCGCCTCCCTGCCCGTGCCGACCTTCAAGGAATACCGCTCGAGCATGACCAAAGAGCAGACGTGGAGGTTGATGTGGTGCTTCTGCCATCTGACCGTAGCGGGACTGGTGCAGTGGGGAGCGCATGAATCGCTAGCTCTCACGGTTCTCTCCCGTCTGATCTTCTACGATGCCCTCGGTGCCTTCCTCTGCGTGGCCGTCGACGTGGGGTCCAACTTCGAGGTCTGGAAACGTTCGACCATCCGCCATCCCTTCGGCTTTGAACGCTCCGAAGTTATTGCCGGCCTCGGCATGTCGGTGGGCCTTCTTTTCATGGGGCTGGATCTGATCTCGCACGGTCTGACACATGCGCTGGAGGACAAGGGTGGACATACTCCGCACCACGGCGAAGGTTCGCACGCACACGAGCGCGTTCCTCAGGGGAGCATTGATCTTGCCGCGTTAAGCGGCATCGTATCTACGCTCGTTTCGGCAATCCTACTCAAGAACCACGCTCGCATCGGCAAGGTGATGAGACTGGGTGCCATTGCGAACCTGCCGTCCGTACTGAGCAACCCCTCTCACTTCCTCACTCTGTCCTGCTCCTCGCTTCTCCTTCTCCTACCTTTGCTCAGTATTCAGATGTACGTGTGGCTAGACCGCACCCTCTCATTTTCCGTCGCCATTGCCATGGTGGCATTAGGCTGGATCCAGGGGTGGACGCTGGGCAAGATGCTCATGATGTCGTACTCAGGGCCCGGAGTCTCGGCCGTGCTGTACGACCTCGAGACGGACCCGGCGGTCAGCGCAGTGGAGGAGGCAAAGTTCTGGCAGGTACACTACGGACTATGCCAGGCCAATCTCAAACTGCGGGTGCGGAGCCTCGAGGAGATGGGACGTCTGCGCGACCGCATCGGAAGCATGGTTCGGAATCGGTTGGGCGGCGGGTACGGCAGCGGCGGGCAGAAGTGGGAGGTCTCGACGCAAATCACATTGGAGAAGGACTGAGGCACGATTCTCGTGCATTTTCGGCGTTCACATAGGCGCACAGCTAGATCTGGCAAATATACCCTCTGCGGGTGGTGGCAACCCTACGCAGCTTTCGCAGCCCGACGGTCGCCGGAAGAGGCAGCGCGGCGGCATCTGGCGAATACCGCGGGGTTGGGTTTGCTTCGCCGCGCAACGCTGCATACGCACCCAACATGCGCCGTTTGCTGTCCCGGCAAATACATCATATGGCCCTGCCCTGAGACAGCTGGCAACCCTTCCGCGCGCGCCTGACATCGCTCCCGGCTGCCGCTAAACGCTAGCGAAACCCTGGACGGCAGACGAGTGGCACTGATCAACAGGCACTCCGCCCGCTGCAACCCTTCACCGCCCGGGCGCTGTCTGGCGCTTTCTGGGGTGCCAGGCCGGTCTTGACTCGTGCGCTGGTCAGCTAAACGTCGACCGGCTTGCAGGTGCTCGCTGTCATACTTCCACCGCAACTCTCCACACAGCGCCCTCTATCCGCACGCCCTCCTGCACCGCTGCCTGAGTGTCTGCCAGCGTCTGTGACTCGCGAGGCTGACACCCGGGCACCCTGTATATACGCACACGATCCCCCAGGAATGGCCAGAGACCGTGATGAGCGTGACTCTAGATATTACTACGACGACTATTCCTCTGACGAGCGCGACCGAGAGCGCAGACATCGCCGCCGCCACCGGCACCGCGACCACGACGACGATTACATTGCCGCTAAGCGCGAGCGACGCGAGCGCCGACGAGCAGAGGAGGCCCGGAGAGAGGCCGAAGTAGACATCAATGAGTTAAGGGCGAGGAGGGAATCCTATTACTCTAGGCCCGAGCCTGATCGACGTCGCGAAGCGCAGCGCATGGCTCAGGAGATACGAGTGGAAAGGGACAAAGACAAGTCCCGGAGCAGCCATAGGGAGGTGCGACGGGATGGCACAGTGCGGCGAAAGAAGAGGCGGGAAAGAGTTGAGGATGACCGGAGTGATGACTACGTCTACGGCCGGCCGAAGTCGCGGGGCGTGGTGGAGGAGGTTACCGTGAGGCGGTCGGGGACAAGGCGGAGGAGTGACGAGGGCGGTTCATCCAGCAGGACAGCACACACGCCCCTGTCCGGTTCAAGGTCCACATCAGTGCGGAGAGTTGTCGAGGTGCCCAAGATCAGCAGGAGCGTATCGGCGCGGGAACCGCACCGGGTCTACGTGACCAGGCCGTCCCTTCGACGCTCCAGCACCCTCAAGCTACCAACGGTCACCGCGACTCCTGTCTCGAGATCGCATACAGTCTCTGCGAGAGACTCAGCGCGGAAGAGCACCGGCGGCCTTCTCGCAACGCTATTCAGGCCTCCACCCCGGACGCCTACCGGGGTTCTGCACAAGGAGGTGCCAAGGTCAGTCCACCACCATCGTTTCGTAGACGTCGTTGCTAACCCTAGCAGGGTCGAATGCCTCGTATGTATGAACGATGACCTTCCTGCGAACAAAACAGCCAAACTCGGCTGCGGCCACCGCATGTGCCACTCGTGCCTCAAGCGCCAATTCACGCTCTCCGTCAACGACCCCCAGCACATGCCTCCCACCTGCTGCACCGCTGAACATATTCCCCTGAAGCACGTTGAACGCCTATTTGATGATAAGTTTAAGAAATTGTGGAACAAGAAATACCAGGAGTATACCACCGCGAACCGCCTGTATTGCCCTACCAAAGGATGCGGAGAGTGGATCAAGCCGTCAAAGATCCGGATGGACTTGACCTACGGCAGGAAGTACGCCCGTTGCGGTCGGTGCAATACCAAAGTGTGTGTTCTATGCAATGGGAGGTTCCACACGAGACGGGAGTGCCCGAGGGATGAGGAGACCAACCGCGTCGTGCAGTTGGCCAAGGAGAAGGGCTGGCAGACGTGCTACAACTGCAGGGCCCTGGTTGAGCTTAAAGAAGGCTGCAATCACATGACATGGTAAGCTGCCATTCTCTTATTGTCCGATACCGATGTACTCACATGTACTAGTCGCTGTACGGCGCAATTCTGCATGGTCTGTGCAGCCCCTTGGAAGACATGCAACTGCCCATGGTTCAACTATCAACATCTCGATGAGGATGACCGACTGAACGACATGCGCGTCCCATATATACCACAACAAGATGTAGTCGAAGTTGTGGAGATTCCTCCAGAGCCTGCGCCTCCACCAGTCCGCCGTCTCAGTACCCGCACCCGCCCTCGTGGAGATCGCGACCTCGAACGCGCGGACGAAGTTCTCGCCGCGCACCTTCATGCCCAACTCAGGATGGAGCCAACACCCACCGCGTCCGAAGCCAACCGCAGCGATCCAAATCTCCGCGTTTATGGGCTTGGCAATTCCGGAGGCCACCATATGAACGACTCATTTGCCGTACGTCCCTTGGCAAACTCAGCCGCACGAACAGCAGTCCGCATGTCGGTGCCAAGAACCTCCTTTTTCAGCCGTCGCAGCCTCGTGCGTGAGGCACCCCGTCCTTCTCCCGCCCGCATCGTAACAGCGTCTACCATGGCCGGGCTGTCCCGTGATGGGACGAAGCGCGGGGCAAATAGAGTCGGAACCTGGCTCAGCCATGTCGAAGTGGACCCCGACGCAGTCCACACCGCCCCGAGAGACGTCGAGGTTGACGACTGGAGGGTTGAAGGATCCGTGGTCGGAATCGACTGAGATATACGTTTTGCTGTTGATAATAATCGCTCGCATTCAGAAGGCTACATCTTGCCTTTGATTGTCGTTGTTGGATATATAGGTTGGTTTTGGACAATGGTTGCGCATGCTTGGATACACAGTAGATTGCTCCGGCACTTAGGCACGATACCCTTCAGCGAGCATTGATCAGCGCATCATTTAGGAAATATCCCGCTCAGTAATAATATTAAATACAAGGCCACAAAGGAAGAGGATGCGCATTGGTGAAACTGCAACCTTAGAATGACGTTGGAGCTTGCGGCGGCGTGGATCTTTCGCCCAGCGGACCTCCAGATCTCTTGGCATCGATGTTGACATCATGATGTCATTCGCCATGGTAGGCCTTCCCCAGCTAAGTTGACTGTGTTCACAGCGACCTTTCTGAAATTCCTCAACTCTGACATTCGCACGCAAACCAATCACTATGCAATTCCTCCGACCGTCGACAATGCTGCGGGCCTCGGCTCTACGGCCAGCGCTCTCTAAAGCACCCCGAGCTGGTCTTCAAGTCCGCTTCGCATCTCAAGACTACGGCTCGGGCGAAGGCAACCCCGCCGGCGAAAACCCGCAACAACAAGGCAAGCGACCGCGCGAGGAGCTCGAGCACCCAGGTCCGCCACCGCCGAAGGTGGCCCAGGGCAAACCGGGGCAGGAGACCTCACAAGCCTCTTCCCAGTCCTCCTCTCAAGGCTCGTCCCAAGGCACATCAGCGACCGGATCAAAATCCACAAACGACAGTGGGGGAGACTCAAAGCCCAGCGAGGGCAGCAGCAGCCCGAGCGGCCAGCGAAGCAGCGGCAAGGGAGTCAAAGGTGCGCAGCCAAAGATCCTGAGTGACAACCCGCCCGGTGAGAAGGACGAGTCCGTGAGGCAGCATAACGAGGAGATGGACCATCGGGCTGAGAAGGCGTATGAGCAGGTCAGTAACAAGGACGCGGCGAAGGACAAGGCGCCACCGGGGTACTGGAGTGGTAAGTCGGCCAATACGTGTGTGATGCCGGCAGGGCTGACAGATGCAGGACACGGTGGACGCGACAAGCAGCCATAAGGGATGGCGCTGAGTATGTTACCGATGTACAATATTTGCAGCCAAAGCATGAATGGTCAGGGCAAAGGACTGTTAGGGCGGAATCATCGTCCTCAAGCGTAGCCAGCAACTCTGTAGCTGGCATACCGAAATGTAATCACACGGAGTTTTCACGCTCTTGCTTCTCTCAGCACACGCGTCAAAGGAATATATTGAGCGTTGCATGAGGCCCGAGCTTTTTCGTGATGTCAGTGGCTTAGCGCGATCCCCGCAAATGCACGATCTATGGATCACGATGGGATTCTCGAAATTCCATGGCTACAGCCCGTGAAAACAGCCTTCTCGCCATTCAATCGGGTAGAAGTGCCTTGCGTGAGAATCTGGCGCAACGGTGAAAGCCGCAATTGCAGCAGCACAGCACGATGCGCAACGCCCCATTGGCTGCGGGCCACTTAACTGCAGGCAGGCGCGACCTTGATTATCCTGCGGCCAAACGTGACCCCTACGTCACTGCCACACATACGTCGACATCTTTGTTTCCCCTCTTAAGCTGCGCCGCTGCCTGCTCTCCACTGCACTCCTCCTCCCCCACCTCAATTTGCAGCACCCTCGTCTCTTAATCTATCCATATCAGCCGGAGTGCCTCGACTGATAGACTGCAACATGAAGTTCTCCCTCGCATCCACCCTTGTGGTGGCTCTCGCCGCCCAGGGCACCATTGCGAGCAGCTGGTTCGGCAAACCTGGTGCGTATTGTACGAGCACTATTCTCTACCCCTAGTCGTCTCTATATAAGGAACGCTGCTAACTATAATAGTGTACAACAAGTGGCATGAAACCGAGCTGGAGCGCTGGCTCTCGGACCACAACATTCCCTATCCCGCGGCCTCGGACCGGAAAGATCTCGAGAACCTTGTGAAGAACAACTGGAACGACAAGGTCGTTACACCCTACAACAGCTGGGACACGCAGACGCTCCAGAATTACCTCACGGTCAAGGGCCAGCAGGCCAAGAAGGGCACCGAGAAGAACAAGGATTCGCTGGCCCAGCAGGTCAAGGACTACTGGACCGAGACCGAGGAGTCGGCGAACCAGGCCTACGGTAATGTCCGGGATTGGATCTTTGACTCGTAGGTTCCCTTCCTCACTTTTGCGTGTGTGACGTAGCTAACGAGCGCAGTTGGACCGACTCCCAACTAAAGGCCTTCGCTGACAAGCATGGAATTCCCGTTCCTCAGCCCCGTGAGCGCGACTCCCTCCTCCGAGCTGTCCGAGAGAACTACCAGTCGGTCGCCAACAAGATCTCGGAGAATGCCCAGTATCCCGGTGACTGGCTCTACGAGTCCTGGTCCGACTCGGATCTGAAATCCTGGTTCGACGAGCGCGGCTTCCCCGTTCCTCAGCCTACCACGCGTGACAAGCTCATCGCTAATGTCCGCCGTAACTCTCGCCTCGCTAGCTTGAACATGCAGAGTGCCTATGCCTCTGCGTCTTCCTCTGCCGCAGCTGCCCAGCAAAGCCTCAGCGACGCACTTCTCGACTCGTGGTCCGACAGCCAGATCAAGGAGTGGGCCGACAAGAACGGCATCAAGGTTCCCCAGGGCTCTAAGCGCAACGAGCTTCTTGCCCTCGCCCGCAAGCACCGTGCCCGCCTTTATGGCGATAGCGCGTCGGCCACCGCTGCCAGCGCCTATGGTGCTGCTACGTCCAAGGCCGGAAACAATTACGCTCAGGCGACCAACGGCTTTGCGGGTTACACGAATTGGTTCAAGGCCCAGCTCGGAATGGCAACTGGCTGCGAGGCTAGCTTCAGCAGCGCTACTGGGTCCGCCTCCAAGAGCGCCGCCAGTGCGTCTTCTTCCCTCTCTAAGTCTGCCGCTAGCGCGTCTGCTGCCGCTTCGAAATCCGCCCAGAAGGGCTACGATGCCGCTGCTTCTAGCGCGAAGTCTGCTACCGACCGCGTCAAGGAGGAGTTGTAGATGAAAGCTGGATGAAGTCGATGATACGGTTCCAATGCCCGTGCGGACTGATCTTACCGAGCGATATTGCGCTCGATCGTTGTAGGCTAGGTGTGGATTTCTCACGCATCACGACCTCACGAAACCAACATATGGAGAGGATGGGTGAAAAACGCAAGTAACATGGAGGCCCTGTAACATTAGCTCAAGACGATATTCCCGTGGCTTCTTTTGCGCAAGGACGGTTATGGTTCGGGTGCATTTGGGTGGGCTTCTTTTTCCTGTCTCCATAGCTTAGCTTAGCTTAACGTAGGAATCAAAATGGTAATCGTAAAGGGTCGATGGCCGGTGTGATGTTGTATTTCCTCAACGTAGTCTAAGTTTAAACGACATTCGATGAGGCACAGATGAGTTCCCGAAGGTTGTTTGTGTCATTCCTTAGTTAGAATATCCTTGTTTGAAATAGTCGTCCGGCCACAGCGGCAGTCTAAGCCGAAGTTCTTCAACGTGCAGGTCGACGGCCCTCTCCGTTGGAATTGGAAAGAGACGCATGAGATCTGGCCAAAGTTCCTCGAATTCTTCACTGATTAGCTATCTCATCAGGGGTGTTTTTCGGGAGAAGCCACAAGAAGGTTGCACGGCTCTTCGCTAGGTTGCCAGTAGACAGCATCCCAATATCTACAGGCTGACTGGCACGCGCTTACCTAGGTAGTAAATCCCCCTAATCCACTCCACTCCAACGCATCCTTCCAATCAATGACTTCGCCTGCCCGCCTACAGCTGGCAACCACAGCGCGCCCGCATCTTCCCCCATGGCTAGAACAAGCACAAGCAGGTCCTTCACGCGTCCGTGGGCGGTACTTGGGCCTGCTGCGGCGTGCAGCACGTCCAGCACTCGTTCTGCTTTGCGGCATACTGCATCGACGTCAGCACTGAACTTGCCCTCCTCAAAGCTACAGCCAAACCCAAACCCAAAGCCGCCTCTCTATCCTTTAAAAAAAAAAAAAAAAAAAAAGGAAAGAACATACACTCCCCCTCCCACACTCCGGCTTCTCAAAGTAGCAAATCGCGAGGCAGATTGCTAGCGGTGGCTCCGGCTTGGGCGGCTCCCGTGTGCAGCACGTCCAGCACTCGTTTTGTTGCATGGGGAACTGGGGGAGTGAGTTAGTTAGCTTTTTGCTAAAAGAAAGAATGAAAGAAGGGGGGAAGGGTGGATAGAGTAGGACAGGATAGAAGAGAGCGGACGAACTCCATTCCGCGCGCAGTCGGGCTTTTGGAGGTAGCAGATTTCTAGGCATATGGGCTGCGTTGAGGGGGCGAGGGGCGAGGCGAGTGCGCGGGTTGAGAGGAGGGCGAAGAGGGCGGCGAGGGGGGAAGGGTACATTGTGAGTGCGGTGTCTGGGGGGCTGTTGTTGGAGATGCTGATGCTGGAGTTTTTGGCGGTGGGCGATGAGCGATGTGATGTGGTGAAGCCTATATATAGTGGTGAGTGCGAGCTTTCGTATTCATCTATCAACCGGGTAAAGATGGGGTCTTGACTTTTTTTTCTCGAACCGTTTTCGTGGCACTGCGGCTCGTATCTATGCTACATGATCGATCATCGCATTCGTCGCGTTTCGGATCTGCGCACGCGCCCGCCTAGTGCAAGATTCCTATTTGGGTTGTAGATAGGAGAGATTAATTAGACATACGAGCGAAGTAAGGGAGAGCTGCTTGGCACGTGGAACGACAGAAAATAGATGGGTACAGACCTTACCTCCATAAAGATGTATCGGCGATATAACTCCCCTGGCTGGATGTGCAACGCGTGGCGATGTTGTGCGCTCTCCGTGGTAGGCATTGGGGTGCTTGCTTGAGAGGTTTGGAGCTAGGTGCGAGGCATGCGTCATGCGATCAAGACGAGGTACGAAGAGAGGGAGCTTGATTCCCTAGGGAGAGCAGGTTGTACGATGAAGGGTCTTGCATTCTGGTAAGAGCACAGTTAGTGTACATGACGACGAACCGGAAGCCCCATCCTTGGCTGACATGACATCCAGCCAAACTCCACCAACCCGGAACACTGCACCAACAGGACTGCCGAACCCCCTGCCTTCGCCGGAATTTTTCATGGCGTAGCTACTTAGCAGCCAGCGTAGATCGCTAAGCAAGTGTTAGTGAAGATATCCAGGAAGAAAGACGAGCCTCAAACATACCGTTAGCGAAGAGCGCATACGTATCAGCATTGTTAAGGTTCTGTGAAGAAGACAGGCTCTGAACGGCACTGTATCCATACCCATAGTCCTGCGTGCCCCTGATCTGCGTCAAGTGCGTCACCTCGTGGAGCGTAGTAGTGGCCTGGTCCTGCGCATGGCACGAGCTGCTCAGCGCGGAAAGAGCACTGAAGTACAACGGGCAGTTGACCATGAAGCTCTGCGAGGGAAGCGTATATGCCAGCACGTTGCTGCCGCATGCGCCGTAGACGTCGGTGCAGTAGTAGTCCGCATAGCCGCCGGAGGTGGTGCCGCACTCGGTCGCAACCCGGTTGAAGACGGTCTGCACGGTGGACCTAGTGCTCGATGTCGTGGACTTGAAGTATTCCTGCAGCTTGGCGTTGTTGGAGCCGGCGGCTGAGGAGGCGGCCAGGGCAAGAGAGCGGCAGTTCGACATCGCGTTGACGGTGGCGGTGCGGCGGGAACCGGTGCAGTCCGAGGAAACGTAGGACCGCTTCTCCAGGAAGGCACGACGCACCTTGGCGGCCTCGGCGCCATTGACGGATGCCGAGATGGTGTTGCTGGAGTAGGAAACAACGCCGGTCAGCTCGGTGGAGTCGGCCTTGGCGTAGGAGAGGGTGCCTGAAGAGACAATGTCGAAAGCGCCTCCAGCAGTGAGGTCGTGCATCTGCGCGACGTCGAAGGATGTCTCGACAGTCTGTCCGGCAGCGATGACCTGGAATGCTTCCTCCGGGATGTTGGTGGTACTGATGCGGAGTTTGATGCCCTCAAAAGCAACCTTGGAGCCTACACCAGGGTATCAACCGCCGTTCCTGACGAGAGAGGGCATGGATGCGTGGAAACTTACTGCCTTGGAAGACCTCGACTTTTTCGACGGCAGTCTCATCTAAGAAGCTGCCAGTCTTGAGCACCTTCAGGTCCTCAGACCCGGTGTTGGTGACGGAGGCCTTGAGCTCGGTATTACCGGTCATCTCGAGCTTGACATCGAGAGGCGACTCGCGCTTGGACAGCTCGATTGAGATGGAGCTGGCAAGGGACGCCAGGGCAGCAAGAGCGAGGAACTTCATGATGAGCGAGGGTGCACAAATTCGGCTGCTAGAGAAAGAGGTAGAGGATCTCGATGGAGCTTGTGATGAACGGCGAATCTTCACCAGAACCGCCTCTCTTTATACATGCTGGACATGGCCCTCGTTGCCGCCCACTCCTCCGATGCCCGTCTCTCCTCCTCGGCATCCTAGTCATGATCAGGAAGCTGAACATTGCCATGCTGCACCCCATCGCCCATCAGCAAATTGCCTCCAGCCACCCGGAACCAAATCGCCGTGGGAAGCGAAGCCGCATCGATAGAAGAGGAATGTCGAGAGGGAGAGTCGTGCAATCCCATGCACCCCACGGCGACAGGTGATATTCTCGCAGCAGAGTTAATATATCGCTTCCAGAAACGGCGCAAGATCATGGCCATGAGAATGCCATCTAGTTCCTGCCAAGCGGCAATGCTTGTGTATAAGGCCGAATCACCGGCCAGCGAAGCTAGCCACGGTCGCTTAGCACTTCACCTTCCGGAAGCGGTCCGCCAAGCGTGTGGTAGAAGGACGATGGAATATTCCCCGAGGCCGCCCGTTGGCCACCGGCGATTGGCGGACCGCTCGCGGTTCCTTATCTGATGCTGGCTTGAGGTGTGCCGATATACGAGTTTCAAATCTGACCTTCTCTTTAAAGATCCGCCACCCGGACACAAGCAATAGGCTTCCCGTGGTTCACCATAGCACGCTCCGCTGCTTATTGCAACCTCCATGGATCTTCTCAGGCCTGCCTCCTCTGGAAGGAATTGTGTTGATCCGTTGTAGCTGGGACCGATGGGTTGGCCCACGATGCCTGCCTATTCCAGGTAGGATCTAAACGAACGGAGCGTTGGGGACGAGCAGCCTTCAGACACTGCTTGACATCTCTTCTCAAACGTCATAACGTCTTCTGAGCTGCTGTGGTGCGTATGGCGTCTTCAGTTCTTATCTGTTCTGGTGACACCATGAAGTGCGGAGATGTTCGATGCAAAGCGGCAGATCGGCAGGGTCGGGATCGCAGGGGCCCGTTCGGTCACGGTTCCCTCACTCGTATCTGCGTATAGGTGCTGTTATGGCATCTCCAATCGTCCAACTGATCGGCGCTCTCAGGGCCCACACCAGCTCGGCTCCGCCAAGGTGGTGTGTGATGATCCTTTTCTGCGCGATTGGTGGGAGGCGTTTTGTCCGGGTGCGGCTTCACTGAGATTGCTCTGCTCCTTGAGAGACCTTGGGTCGACTAGGCCAGCGGATGTGACTAGATTGAAGGTAGACGTGCTCGGCCGGTGATTCGTGGCTGCCGAAGGGCCAGGTGGTGCGATGTCAAGTCTGAAGCCGGAGGCCTCGACTGGGCACTGGAAGAGAGCCGGCGCCCTCCTACGCTTCGAGCTTATCGCATCTCTTCCGTGCGCTGCGAGGCCCCTCTTTCTGTTTCGGCTTTCAGTAGCCTGAGGTCCTGGCATGCGATGGCGTGAATTTAACCTCGTTTCGTTGTACGAATAGCCCGCTTGTCTTCTCAATCGAAATGCCTGAAGCTCAAAAAGTGAGCGGAAGGAGAACGGATGTTGAACACTTCCAGGTGGGCCGTTGGCAAGAATGTGATACGAGCACTACTCCCAAAGCAGTTAGCTTGGTCTTCGCTGGGGACCTCGGGACGACCGCGCCGCCTACACGAGCTATCTCTCAAGGTAAAACCAGTAAATACATGACATACACTGTGAAAAACTGTCTCTGCTCAGCCCCGTCTTAATTTTGTAATCTAATCAATGTGAAGCCCGCCACAAGCCATCAAATGCGCCCCATTGATCCACCTCGACCTTTCCTCGCACAAAAACGCGACCGCATACGCAATCTCGCTCGGATCACCCATTCTCTTGCCCACTGGCGTCGCATCGATCGTAGGCTGCAGCAGCTTCATTGCCTCGTGACCTGCAGCCTCAAATCCTTCTGTCATCGTAGGGCCGGGGCTAACTGCGTTAACAGTGCACCCGTACTTTGGGGGTAACTCCTTCGCCCAGCACCGTGTAAAAGAGTCGACCATGCCCTTGGTCCCCGCGTAGATCGTTTGCAAGGGGGGCGGAGCGCGGGAAGATAAAGAGACGATGTTGATGATGCGGCCTCGGCCTTCGGTAAGGTGAGGAAGCGCGGCTTGGGTGAGGAGGAAAACGCCGCGGGCGTTGAGATTGACGAGCTGGTCCCAGTGCGACAGGTCTTGCTCCTCGAAAGGGAGATTGATTGCCAGGCCCGCCGAGTTCACCACTAGGTCTAGTCGGCCAAAGGCTGCTATTGTCGCGTCGACGAGGGACTTCGGGCCTCTGATGCTGGACATGTCGGCTTCCACACATGTCGACGGCTTTGGGAGCGACGACGACAGCGATTCCGCTTCGGCACGAAGGTGCGGAAATGGGTAGTTGACCACGGTGCTGGCGCCACGAGAGGAGAGTTCGTGGATTATTGCGGCGCCGATTCCAGAGTTGGAGCCAGAGACTATGGCTACGAGGCCGGTGAGCGTTTGTTCAGACATTGGGTTTCGTGTGCTGGGCGAGGTGGGCCTAATTAGACCACTGAGGACTGTGGGCTGCTATATGTGCTAAGGAGATCGAGGAAGGCTCGTAACTTTAGTAGCGATTCGGATCCCGGGAGTGTTTGTCGATGCCTTCGACGCTGATCCGTTCGTTTATGCGCGAACAATCGGCTTAAGTTGACAAACATCAACTGGCACTGCGAAGGTATCCCGCTCTCCACGAAGTTCCCCACAATTGGCTTATGCAGCCCGAGGATCTTTGGCGGTCTAGCCAGCACTTCGACTGCTTTCGCTCCCGATCGGAACCCACAAATAGCAACATCCACATCCATAGGACGAGGCTCCGAGTGTGTCCACCTCAGTTCCGAAAGAAGGATTTGGACGGTTGGGCATCTTCGTCCCTAGTCACGCGATCTTGTATCCTGGCATTAGGCAAAACAACAGATTGTGGCGCATGCGATTGTCAAGCTAAATCATGGAACTACTCTAACTACGGATTCTGAGGAACGATAGTCGTATGATAGAGTGAAAGCGGCATCAAATCTCCGCATACAATGCGCTTTACTCGCCAACCTCACGGTCTTCATTCCAATGTGCCAGCTTCTTGACGAAGCCCCAGTGCCAGGTCGCATGTCGAATCCGCTTCCCGAAGAAAAAGAACGGGATAAACATGATCATGACACCGCCCGAGATACCAGCCATTGCGCCGAATGCATTGAGATAGCCATCTCTCTCAATCCAGGGGTTAGTGTAGAAGGAGAGGAGGAAACCAAAGGCGGACTTAAAAGCATGCTGCGTGACCACAATTTCGCCGGCGACGGGGCGATAAGCGTCGATTGTGTAGACGAGAGTTATGTTGGTGGCTTGCACGATGGTGAAGCTGACTGCGAGCATAGTTAGTCGCGTTGATCGAAGCAATAGCGGGAGCGGACACGTACGCAAACCTAGGCCGACAGTCGAGCACATCCAGTGCCAGCTTTTATCTATACCTGCCCCATACAAGACGAGGCCGAGAGGTCCAGTAACCAAACTGATCAGCATAGCGGGCAGGCGCATCTCAGGCTCGCGTATCCCGTTGTTGCGCCTTGTGAAGAAGTCCGCAACCGCATCGGACAATTTCCCACCGGCGAAAATACCAATGAAGTTGCCGACCATTCCGGATATGAAGCAAAGGCCAGACTGCCATGCCTCGAAGCCATATGCGGACGAGAAAGCTGATGCGAAGTTGGATGAGATAGCGACGATAAAGCCGATAGTGACAGCCATGACAAGAGTAGCCCAAAGCACCGGTGGTAGCACTAGGAGTACAACTGGACGCATCACCAACTTTGGCAGTGATTCTGAGGTGTAGCTGCCGTTCCAAAGAGCGAGGCTCTGAATATAGCTCTTCTTCTCTGGAATAAGATCCGCGGGGCCGGAAGCATCCTCGACCTTGAGAGCTCGGTCCGAGGATTTCTGATGTTCGTGGGACTTGCGTTCAAAAGATAGTCGGTGCATTTCTCGGTGATGCTCCTCCTGATGTACTATTCCCTTGCCGCGTAGATGGGCATCTTCTGCTATCTCGGGATCCCAAGACGTGGCAGGGCCGGCAATGCTAGCTTCGCGAGTGTAGTTGGTTTCCGGAAATGTGAAATAGACAAGGACGACGCAGGTACCAATCAGGGCTACCGCAACCCAGTATATATACCGCCACGAGTGGTTGATAGTAATGAGGCCGGCAATGATGATACCGCCAGACACCCCGGCCGAAAGAGCGCAAGTGTAAATGCTGCAAGTTATTAGCAATTGCTATGAGAATAGTCCAGGGGTGTTAAACGACACTTACGCCATGACGGTGCCTCGCTCATGCAAAAAGAACAAATCTGAGATGGTGAGAGGAGCCAGACATTCCGCTGCACCAGAGGCGAGCCCCATTAAGATCCGCGCCGCGAGTTCACTACCGTATGTGGTCGCCCCTCCTGCCCAGGCTGCCGTTGCAACATACAGCGTGAAAGAGCCCACATAGGCTGGCCGGCGTCCAAACTTCACAATCAGGGGCATCCACATCAAGTTGCCGGTTCCTTGGAGCAGGGCAGTCGTCGTGAAGAAGTACGCAGCCTTCGCTATGTGTTTCGCAAAATCTGGTCCTGGGGGCCCGAAGAAATCAGTGGTGATATCCACCATAGCCACTGTTGGGCCCGCCGCTAGGAAGTTGCAGAAGAATATGGCCGCGCAGACGAGTACCGCTAGATAGTAGCGGAATGCTCGAGACCTGGTGTATGATCAGCCATGTGTTTCCATGGATAGCGGGTACTTAGCATCGTGATTCGACTAACCAATTAAGGGGGTCGTTAGGATCATTGGAGGGGGTGGGAATCAGGATGATCTCGTTCGTGTCGACATTGCGCATACGGTGACTCCCTAAGGGAGCGACGTCTGCGATATCTTCGATATCACTCTCAACCTTCTTCATGCCTGCCATGTTGTTGATCGTTCTTTAGCGTCTCGAGGTAATGGAACAGGGGAAGATATTCAAGGGATCTGAAAGCGAGGTCGCGGCACAAGACTGTTGCCTCAGCTCGATAATCTGGATGACGGTAATACTTGAGATGAGTGGAAAGAGTCGCCTTAGGTGGGCAGCCGAACAGCGCATAACAGCACGCGTAAACACTGTTGTGCCAGGTAGCCGTATGCAAGACCCGCATCCGAAAGAAGCGAACTGCATTCGGGGCATTTGCATTGCGGGGCCCCGGAAACGAGCTGCTAGCGCTGGGGTCTGTGCGGAGATAAATCGGAAGCTGGCACAGTAGGTGGGATGTGGAGAGGTTGTTGGACTTGGACGCGCGTGGCGTCAAAGGTGGACCCGGACCGAACCTTGTGACTTTGAAATGAGGGGATTTCGGCGGTACTCGGCGTTTCAACCTCAGAACAAACACCTACCTCAAGAAAAGAACGTACGAGGACATGGCTTTTCCCGAACCGATACAGTGTTTTTCCATTCGACGCGTGTTCATGTTTTCTGCTTGTCGACTGCCTAGGTAAATCCGGCCTTGGAAGGTTGACCTTCTTAACCACTCCGCGTGTTATCGAACTCCTTCGCAGGTCGGAATTCTAAGGCGCGAACAATGGCAGCCAATTCTCTAGCAAGTTCCCTTCCCATCATCTGGAGAGGCTCTCCAGGCTACGAACAAGCCCGCATCGGCCGAGTCTTCAATCATCGCCGTCCGGATCGATACCCTATCGCTGTTGTCGAAGCCACCAGAGAGCAGCACATCGTCGATACGGTTAGGCTTGCCATTGAGAAGAAGTGTCGTGTCTCTGTAAGGTCCGGAGGCCATAGCTGGGCAGCTTGGAGCGTCCGCGACGAAGCGATACTGCTCGACCTAGGGAACTACAAGGAACTATACTATGATGCGGCGACTGAGGTTGTTCGATGCTCGCCCAGTACCGTCGGAAGAGATCTCAATGGTTATCTTGAGACCTACGGCCGTCTTTTTGTAGGCGGTCATTGCCCGGATGTTGGGGTTGGGGGATTTCTTCTCCAAGGTGGAATGGGCTGGAATTGCAAGGTCTGTTTGCGCTTTGACTACATCCTATCAAGTACTTTGGCGCTGATGCGACTTCAGAATTGGGGGTGGGCTTGCGAAAAGGTCAACGCGATCGATGTCGTCACCGCCGACGGGCAGGAGCTCCACTGCGACGCAAACCAGAACAGCGAACTGCTCTGGGCTGCCCGTGGTGCCGGGCCAGGTAAGCTACCCCAAGGTTTCTTGCCTCTGGTTTGGCCCGGCTGACTGTTTGGAAAGGTTTCCCAGCCATTGTAACACGCTTCTACTTGGAAACGCGGCCCCTACCCAAGGTGATGATGACTTCTGGCTACATATATCCGGTATCCGAGTACCGCAAAGCCATGGGATGGATAACTGGAATTGCTGGAACTTACGATGCGGATACCGAGGTTGTTGCAGTCGCAAGCTACAAGCCAGGCGGTGACGAGATAACCATCTTATGTCTCTTCACAACGTTCAAAAACACAGAGGAGCAGGCCAAATGGGCATTGCAAGAGGCCGAGAGCACGCATCCCTCTGGCACGATCGAGAAATGGCAGTTTAAGCCCACCAGTCTCAAATCAGAGTATGAAGACCAAGCACGGGCCAATCCAGCCGGCCACCGTTATTGCGCGGACAATGCCTACATCCGGAACGATGCGGACGTGGTTTCTGTGCTGGAGAAGGCCTTCACCACCCTAGCCCACAAGAAGGCGTTCTCGTTATGGTATTCCATGGCGCCGGTCTCGCGCCGGAAGCTTCCCGACATGGCTCTCAGTATGCAATCGGACCACTACTTTGCTTCATATACGATCTGGGAGGACGAGAAGGACGACCGCGGCTGCCAACAGTGGGTTAGAGACATATTTGACAAGGTCGAGCGGCATTCCGAAGGCGCCTATCTGGGCGATGCAGACTTCCAGGTCCGGAGAACTCGGTTTTGGGGACAGGAGCAAGGTAAGAAGCTTATCGCCATTCGTAAGCAATGGGATTCGGAAGGCCGCGTCTGCGGGTACCTTGATGCAGGCGATAAGTCCCGAGCGGAAGGGCTGCCTAACGAGCACGAATGGTTGGTAGGCCCAAAAATCTAGCGTTCTGTACAACGAGTAGTACTCACCATTTGCTCGCGTTTTGCGCCCTCTTGTCACCAATTGCGTACCTGGACTTCTCTTCATTCTGTGAAACTTGTTTTCGGCGAGTCTAGTCGGCCTAGAAATCTGAAAAGCCAGTTCTATTACGACACTCCGCTCCTGCAATCCGTACTATGACTGGAACAGTGAACGGCTTGCAAAGTATAGACTTGGCTATACGTGAAATTGTTAAGTCTATGCTAATCTCAAATTGATAAACTGAATCCCGCATCGACCACCGCGTTCTGTCCGGTCACCGACTTGCTTAAAGCGAATATCTTGACTTGCTCTGCGACATCCTGCACCAAATTTCTATCAGCGTCTTTCCCGATGGGGGTAGTTTCTCTGGTCCTATGCACGCACCTCAACCGTTGCGAATCGTTCCAGCTTGCTAGCCTTTTGCACTGCTCTGAGCCTTTCTTCAGGGAACTTGCGACCCCACTCCTATTCACCGTCAGCCTCCGGAAGAAGCAAACATGCAGCGAAATACTCGCCGTCAACAGAACTCCGGGGGAAACGCTGTTGACTCTGACTTTCGGGGCGGCGATGATTGCCAGCGATTTGACGAGGTGGATCTGCGCGGCTTTCGATACAGCGTATGGCTGTAGCATTCAGCTCCTGTACATGATAGAGAACGTGTTCCACGTGGAGCGGATTGGCATCGCCTACATACCAAAGAGCTACCGCTTGGCTTGACGCCGGCCACGCTGGCGGTGGTAATGAACACCCCTTCAGTATCGTCTAGATGTTTCTTCGCCGCCTTCATCAACCAAAGGTGGCTTTTGACGTTTATGGTAAAGCAGCGATCCCAGTCCTCGTCGGTCACGCCCTCGTCCAGGTCCATGAAGTCAGTCATCCTCGTCCATCCGGCGTTGGACACAACGACATCTAAGCGGCCCATGGACGAGAGCGCTTGCTCCACCAGTCCCTCGACCTGAGTTCTGTCGCCTATGTCTGCCTGTAAAGCGGCGAATTTTTGTGATGGACAATTGCCTTGCAGTTCTTTAACCAAAGCCTCTGCTCTCTGTGTGTTCGAGGAGTAGTTTATGATGACATTCATCTTCGCGTCGATAGCGAGGCATCTTGCAATTGCTGCCCCAAGACCAGCTGAACCGGCCGTAACGAGAGCGACTTTGGTGGCTTCCATTGTGAACGGAGTCGGGGAAGGCTGAGTCTTCCGAGTCGTCCAGGTATCACATCCTCAGATCCTTTGCGCAACTCCAGCTATGCCTGTTCCGACCCAGAGACGCCGTTCAAGATCACACTCCAGGGCGACAGAACGTCGTGCGGCCGTATCGGCTCCACATTTGATCCACGTAGCGGGACATGTGGTCCCGAACGATTAACTTCGGCTCCACATGGAGCGCGCCGAGTGGCCCCGAACTTTATTGCTGCCGGAACTTGCCCCGGCTGGCCTTAGTTCTCAGACTGCCCGCGATTTAGCTAGCTCCCGACAACACCAAACGCAGCATCCATGCATCTTCGCATGCCGTGATCCCCACGTCCACCGAGCGATCGGAGGCAATAGGAAATAGACGCGGTAATAGATCCGCCCTTCGGGTGGTGTTAGCTCTTTGAATATGCAATTCCCGTTACTGTTGTAATCATCTGAAGTTCCCACTGGTATTCTGTGTATTCTGTTTGAGACCCAAAAAGAAAACATTTCAACTTCCCACCATAGTTGCGATGACAGCGGAAACAGCATCCAATGGCCATGCGAACGGCGCGCCAGGCGCAAACGGCCTCGCCAATGGCAATGGGCAAGTCGCGGCTTCAGTAGCACGCAAAGACGAAGGCCTGCATATTGTGATTGCTGGGGCTGGAATTGGCGGCCTCAGCGCTGCGAATTTCTTGAGGCAGCAAGGTCATCGCATTACCGTGAGTTCATAGCTCGCTCGCTCATACATGCGGAGACGAATGCTGACATACGGGGTCGCAGGTCCTCGAGCAATCGAGCTGCGCACTTGAAGTCGGCGCGGCGGTGCACCTTGCGCCTAACTGCAATGGCCTGCTACGTCGCATGGGACTATACGCAGAGAATGTTGGCGCGAACAAGACGGAATACGTGAGTTTATATGCTCCTGGTGGTGCAGCTCAATGCTCTGCCTCCGGCCTCGAAGCTAACAGTTAGGGGATTAGATCACAGAGTACAAATCGGATGGTACTCTGCTCAAACATGTGCCTCTCGCTGAGCCGAACAAGATCTGGCAGCATGTGAGCAATCTATACCTGGGAGAGCCAGCGAGTCGTTGCTGACAAGCTCAAAGCCATGGCACCTTATTCACCGCGTTCGTCTTCACAACGAACTCAAGAGGATGGCCGTGTCGTCGGAGGGCAAAGGCCGCCCAGTGGAGCTCCGTACTTGTAGTCGACTAGTAGATGTTGATCCTTCCTCAGGGACCGCGACACTCGAAAGTGGCGAGAAGGTTCAAGGCGACGTTGTGATTGGCGCCGACGGAGTTCATGTAAGTGCACCGCATCGTGATTGTGAAATCCATCCAACCTTCGAGGACGATTCGCTAACGAGAGTATGAAGTCGGTAACAAGAAGCAAAGTTCCCGGCGGCGACAAGACGCCGTTTTCGTCGGGAAAGAGCGCGTTCCGCTTCCTCGTGCCTCGCAAGGCAGCCCTCGATGATCCCAAGACGGCGAAGTTCGCTGAGACACATGGCGAGCTCATCATTTGGTATGGCACGGATCGGCGAGTTGTTATGTATCCATGCGACAATAACGAGCTGCTGAATTTCGTCTGCATTCACCCTGGTGAGCTGTCGGAAGTGAAGACGGAAGGTTGGATGGCAATCCTTGACCCCGTCTCAGACGTTTCGCTGACAGGAAGCAGATTGGAACCAGGGCGGTAACCTCAACAACATGCTCGACGTCTACAGCGGGTTCGAACCTGCTCTGGTGTCCTTGATCGGTAAAGCGGACCCTGAATCGCTCAAGGTCTGGGCGTTACTGGATATGGATATCATCCCCACTTGGGTGAATGACAGGCTTGCTCTTCTGGGAGATGCTGCCCACCCTTTCACGCCTCGTGAGTCCGTCCTGGTGGATACCCGGCTCTCATCTGAGCCTGCAAAACTGACCTTCCTCCAGATCAGGGCCAAGGTGCCGGCGTTGCCATTGAAGATACTGCCTCCCTTGCTGTAGTCTTGCCTCTTGGAACGAAACCTGAGGAGGTCTCTGAGCGCCTTAAATTGTACGAAACCATTCGCTACGAGCGCGCCCACAGGATCCAGGACGTTTCCCGCATCATGGGCCGCGACCTCACTCCCGGAGACTCCTCATGCAACATGATGGAGTTCACAAACTACAACTTCGGGCATGACGAGTGGGACAACAGCACGCAAGCGTTCCGCAAACACCAGTGGGCCAAGGACCCAAATATGTTTTGGCGAATGCCCATCTCCTTCGGCCCCATGCCTGGTCCTCGCCAGAACTTCGAGGGGAAGCCTAGGACGGCAACGCACAGCACCTTCTGCACCGCAAGTATCAAGTTCAAAACTTCAGCTACGTTGCTCAAGAATCTCTTCCCATCGCCGAGCTTTAGCTTCGCCTCGCCCGGCACCGTTGCCTATGCCAGTTTCAGCCAGACGGAGCTGAATAAGATGGAATGGCTGGGAGGGAGCGGCTATCGCCACCTGGGCCTGTATATTCACGGCGTACAATATACCATGAAGAACGGGAAAGTCCTCAACGGAACATTCATGCCGATCCTTTTCGAGTCGCTGGCCGATCCCATTGTTTCCGGGCGCGAGGAGCTGGGCATGCCAAAGCTGTACTGTGCGCTGGACGTATTCAAGCGGAGCAACCAGTACCGTTTGAGTGCCAGCTGGCAAGGGGCGTCTTTTGGTTCTTTCAGTTGGGAAGGGTTGGAGGATGTGGATCCTGGTGATGATAAGGGAACCATTGGTGGATCCGACGACGATGGAATCATCGTGTATAGGTATATTCCTAGGGTCGGGGACAGGGGCAAGGCGGATACGGAACATGCAGTTTTTGTGCCGCATGCCGAGGAAAGTAAAGTGGTTCCCAGCAAAGTCAAGAGCGTGAAGAAGGCGAGCAACGCATCTGTCAAGCTCGACGGACTTGACTGGGAGGCACTGCCCACCCTACACCACGTTGCAAGCCGGTTGGCGGAAATCCCGATCTACGAGGTCGTTGCAGCGAAGATTGTAGAGGGAGAGGGCGTGCCGGATGTTAGCGCAGCGAGAAGGGTCGATTGAGCTTGAGCTAGGGGGTGTTGGGGAGTCTGAGGTTATCGATTCGGTCTTGAGTAATCCACCTTTTTACGAATGTGCACGCTCAACTCTTTGTTGAAACCCTAATTAACACGGCTCGTGCGTCATTAAGCCTATTCAAGGTGAGCAACGCTCCCTTTGCGCTATCACGGGGAATCGGACCTACGCTCTTTGGCATTCGTTGCCGGCACATGGAGGAGTGTTTGAGAACGTGAGAAGACCCCGCTTCTCCACATCGGAAGAGCCGCGGAGACGTTCCGCAAGGCCTCGCGGACATTCCCACGTGATAAAAGCTTTGTAGCTCTCAAACTCTCCTAGCGGGACTCATCGCTTTATTAATATTGCAATATCTCCTCCTGGCTTGTCATTCCATCAGACCCAACACCTCCATCGAAATGGCTGAAACCAAAGACATCCGTCAGAACAAACGCTTCATTACCTCTCATACACCAGACGGAAAAGAGGTTTTCGATACCTCCATTTCGGAGGACGTTCCATACCAGCGATTGCCGGACGGCGCGGAGTTTGGGCTCTGCTATGCAACGAGCCAGTTCCCCGTCGATGTAGTCAATGACAAAGATGTACGTTTCGGAGCAGGATTCGCCTTCAGTCCAGGAGATGGTGACCGTATTGCAGGTTCGGACCTACGAAAACTATCTTAGCGATCTTCCTGGCATCACGATATCTACCGGGACAGTCCTTCGCATAGTCGACATGATGCCCGGTGCGCTTAGCCCAATGCATCGCACCGTTAGCATCGACTACGGGGTTGTGCTCGAGGGAGAAGTCGAGCTTATCCTCAACTCTGGCGAGAAGCGCGTCATGAAGCGCGGCGACGTCAGCATCCAGCGCGGGACGAACCACGCGTGGCGGAATGTGACAAAGGCTGAGGGAGGAGGTAATGGGGGTTGGGCTCGGATGATGTACGTGCTGCTCCCGGTGGAGAAGTTGGAGGTTGGAGGGAAGGTGTTGGGAGAAGATACGGGCACGATTCCGGGGGTAAGGTCGAGCGATTAGGACGCTCAAACTATGGTGAATGGATTATAGACCAGTCGATTTAAACAAATACATCGCGAGTTTTGATGGTGTCCACACCTTTGACGCTAGAAGAAGCGCCGAGGACGCCTTCGCGTACCTTGGCAGCACCTCGGCCCAATCAGCAAAGGCGGCAATAAGTCCGATGGGACACCGGTTAGAGCTTCGGGCCGAAGAAGTTGCAGCAGGTCTGAATCTCGATAAAAGGAGATGCGGGGTTACCCGCATCTGGGGAGCACGGCGGGTCTGGCACGAACGGGGCGAAAAGAGCGTAGACTCATGCCCCTCTCACCGTTGGCTTGCGATGCCGCAGGATTATGGAGTCGTCAACGTCGGCGGACCAGAATGCGTCTCCACAAACCCGGGCATTCTTCCAATGCGCAGAGTGCGAGCGGAGTTATTCTCGGGTTGACCATCTCGCGCGTCATGTTCGTTCTCGTAAGCCGCGTTCTCTCTGTTCCATCTCATACGCGGGCGAGGACGTCGCTGATGGACCAATTTAGATATGCAGGAGAAGCCCTTCGAATGTTCGGTGTGCAACAAGGGCTTCGGTCGCCCGTAAGCCCTGATGCTTCTAGGAGAGGACGCGTACCGCTGATACACCTGCAGGGACCTCCTCAAGCGGCATGCGCTCGGCCACGAGACCGACGGCCGCAGCAAGAGACAGAAGAAACAGGCGACTCAGTCGTCTCGAGTTTCACAAGCATGCAAGGCTTGCGCGACTGCGAAGCTGAAGTGCGAGGACGACAAGCCTTGCAAACGATGTCAGCAAAGGCAAATCGCATGCGAGTGGAACGCAGACGGCCGTATGCGGCGCGCTCCAAGCCATTCCGCGGATCTCGCATCCGCAGAAAAGCAGCAATCAGGTACATCTGGCAGGCTGTTGGACCCGCGGGCCGCTAGCGACATGTCAGACAGAGAATCACAGACGGACGTCGACGCGATAGACCCTGTGTTGCTAGGCACTGTGCAACTGCCAACTCCAGAAATTACGACGTCGCAACCGCAGCCCTCTGCGCCCATGGCAGCCGAAGATAGCTTCTTCCCCGACTTTCTCAAGGACGTCTTGACGGACGACTTGGATCAATTTGCCATGCCAAATGCTCATCAGTGGCAGCACCAGGGCATGGGACCACGCGATGTCCTTGATTTTGCTGGCGAGGCAAATTGGGATTTCGAGACAGCAGACTTCAACATCCTAGAAGCGCTGAACGGCAGGCCTATCGCTAATCTCCAATTCTATCCGGATCCCTCGGAGCTCGGCCAGGCTATCGATCAGGGTGGGCATCTGCCCCATTCGCAAGGCGGAACCGACACTCCCAAGCGAGTCGCCCTTGGGACCAAGGCATTCGAGAAGTCATCCTTTGGGCGCTGGAGACCAGGCAAGAAAGATTCGGCGTTTTCCGAACAGCACAATCTGTCCCTACCCAGAGAACAGTCAGGCTCTCCCGACACCCGGCTAAGATGCGAGCGACCCCTTCTACGAGAAAGCTTAGACCAGAGTGCAAGGGATCAGATACTTGCGCTGGTCCTCAGTACGTGTGAGCCTGCCAACGTGTCGCGAGTGGCTGCTTCATTCCCAACTGTCGAACTCTTGGACGACCTCTTGCAGAGCTTTTTCATCCGACAAAGCTCGCAAACCGACTGCTTCATCCATGTTGCTAGCTTTAACCCAAGCCAAGCCAAGCCCGAAGTGCTTACCGCAATGGTAGCTACAGGTGCCGTCCTCAGTGGCGTCAGGCCTCTCCAAAAACTTGGATTTGCAATTCTTGAAGCTGTGCGAGCGGCTATCCCGAAGCGTTGCGAGGAATGCAACGCGGTGACAAGACAGCTTTGGATCCTTCAGGCGTTTATGCTTCAGCTGGAAGTGGGGCTTTGGAGCGGTAATAGACGCAAGATGGAGCTTTCCGAAAGCCACCTCCAAATCCTCGTCACCATGATTCGCAGGGCCGGAAAGCTTCAAAGGGACAAGCGACTACCAGTCGCTCCTTTACCGCAGGACGCCGGGGAGGATTTGCAGCGCAAGTGGCTAGAATGGGTTGAGCGAGAGTCTGTTAAGCGACTCGTTTTCCATGTCTTCCTCTACGATGCCCAGTCCTCGATGTCGTTACTCGCCAATCCGCTGGTATCCTACGCCGAAGTTGCCATCGCGTTGCCCGAATCCAAAGAATTGTGGGACGCAGAAGACGCAGAGCAGTGGAAGGCAATCTATCTTTCTCGACGCGAACCTGCCCCAGATCGGCTCCCCTCTCTAGTGGACTGCATCCAGGAGCCTGCTTCCATCGTCTCTTCCCAAGCCTTTTGTGATGCCCATTTCTCGACTTTGATATCTCTACATGCCTTCTGGGGAATGATCTGGGAGTACAATCAAATGGACTCTATCACCAAGAACAGGACGGGTCAGAGCAACGACTCGCTCTTCATGCCTCTCCGCAACCAGGGTCTCTGCCGGACTCTCCAATATTTTCGGATGAGCATGTCGGAATGCAAGGTTCCACCTTCGCCAGAATCAATGCTGGTTCTCGACATTTTGCTCATGTATCTTCATATGAGCCTTGAGGAGATCCAGCTTTTCGCAGGTAAAGAAGACAAGGATGAGGCACGCCGAGTCTTCCCTTCTCTGCAGCAGTGGGTCGAGTCGTCTGGTTCACGTCAGGCAATATGGCACGGTGGCCAAGTCCTTCGTGCCGCCAAGACCTTTCCGCGTAACCAGCTGCGAAACTTCTATGCAATAGCGGTCTACCACGCTAGCATTGCATTTTGGGCGTTCGGCGTCATATCACAGGCCAAGACGAATCGCCTGCAGAATACAGGTAGTTTCACAGACGTCTCCGAGGGCGTCGTGCAACCGATCTGGCTGGACGGCAGTGAGACGCCCGACGTTCAGCGCTTCATAGCTCTCGGCCGAGGCAATCCTGGTATCTGTGCTCTGCCGAGTCCAAATAGAACTAACCCAACTCTGGTACCGTTGACGGATCCAGAGGCTGTGATGGACATCATGTTGGACACGTTGCGGAAGAACTGCGTGGGACAGGCACCAGACGAGGCGCTTCCTCCACTCGTCGAGAACCTTGCGCAGTTGATGAGAGATCTGGGCAAGGCGGCCGAAGCAATGGGTCGATGAAGGAGAGCATTTCAAGCCCTCAGAGCCTTTGGCCACTGCTGCTCGTGCATCATGGCACTGGGCTGAACTCCAACAATGCCCTCCACCTAATCCGCCGCGCTTTCGTTCCAACTGCTCAGTCTATGGCCGGCTGGGGAGCTTCGCCTCTTCTGGACCTCATTGACACGGTTATCTACACGGTCTAGGTGTGTGCCGGATGGGACCGCCTGCTCGAGAGCTTCAAGGCGCTAATCGGCTGCTGGCGGGGTTTCTAGGCCGTCATAACGTTCGAGGAGGAGGTTCTATTCTGTCGCGGGCGTTGGGATCCTGCTCAAGTGCGTGGGATAATCGGTGTCTGCTTCCTGTTGGGTTTGCTTTGTTAGCTACTTTCCAGGCGGCCGCAGTGGCGCGCTGCTGGGCAAGTGGTATACGTACTCCACGGGCCCGTTGGCGGAATTGGTGAGCGAGGGCATTGACGGTGACACCGTGGCGGCCATGAGTGTAGCCTGCCTTGCTTGCGTTGGCTAGTGTTTGAGGTTCATCGGCGGCATAGCGGCGGGCCTCCTGTTCCGGTAGTTTGGTAGCGAGAAGCCCCCAAACCCACCTGGGCAGAATACCCCAAGGCCATCGCACTGTTTCTGCCTTATAAACGCAATGAGGGGATTTCTGTTCCGCCTAGGAATACACTCACCGCTGTCCTACTTCTTTGCTCTGGTCTTACCGCGCCTGGGTAGTCGGTCGCGTCCCCCGTCGCATTACAGTCAGCGCACAGTGCCCCCCCTCTCCCAAAGCTTCCGATCTATTCTGCGGAACAGCAGTTCACATAGATCCCCGATATCGCCAATTGATCCGGTAGGCTGGATATAGTACAGCAGAGTTTCAGGAGCCAGTGATTTTCGAGGAAAAATATATTCGTGCGAGGCGTTGGAAGCAATGCCGCTGTGCCACATTCACATTAATTACCCAAACCCAAAATACACCGCCCCCAGTCCTTTCTTACTCATCATCCCCTTCCTCCGTTCCTATTTCCACCGTACACAGTCTGTATACTAGTGTCATTCTTGAGCACCGTGTTTGCGGGTCTTCGCGCTTTGCCCCATTTCGTACATCTTCTTAAAACATTCTTCGGGCGCATGCCCCAAGTTTTTCCATCTTTAGATCTACAGCCCGCGTCGAAATGACTGTGTCTTGGTTCCCAGGCGCCAAGCTGCCTATCGTGGTGCCTTCAAACACTACATACTCACTCCCGGTTACGAAAAGCTTCAGCCTCGCCGCAGCACCATGTACGAATTCAAGAGGGCGTTCACCAATCATCCCCACTCTAGAATAGACACATTCTTTCCTGATATAGAGCTCAGTCTCGGAGGAACGAGATGGGGAGCCATATTTTGGCATGACGGAGCCCGTGCGATGGTTAAGAGAAGATATAAAAGAGATGTGCTGTTTGATCCCTCCGAGAGCGCATCCACGAACAAGTTCTACACAGCTCCCCTTCCGTCGCCAAATCTTCTGCATCCTCCTCAACTTTACAATCTCAGCCTACTTCGCTACGAAGTCTTTTCGGAAATTTCTACATCCTGCTCCAACGACCAATTCTCTTCAACAACCATGCGCTCCACCCTTTTCGTCCTCTCCACTTTGACTGCCTCCGTTCTGACCGCACCATCCAAACGTCCTTCAAAATCCCGCCGAGATGACTGCGTCGTACGTGCACCTGTGCATTCCAACCCTCCACTTCTCAGTTCTCGCTAACTTCCATCTTGAACAGCCACTCCAAGACACAGGTCTTACCGAAGTCTTCTCGGTATGCATCGTGCAACCGGCCGTTAGCGACGATCAATTCGGGGCGATCTGTGAAGCTGATGAGGATCTTTGCGTTTTTGAAGATGGGACAGTGCTGGAGAATGTATGCGTTTTGATCGATCCGGTTTTCTGTCCGGTCTAAGGAGTTCGAAGGCGTTGAGTATCAACTGGTGGCTTGTGACTTGCGTTTGTCTTCTTTAAGAGATTTTATGAGCATCTGCAATAGAACCATTTCCCTTTTGGCTTGAATGTTACATCCCCGATGAAGTATGCACACTCATCATCACGACCCCGCCGTGATTGCGCATACCTCAGTACGCTTAGAGCCTGACACCACTTGGCCTCAAAGCTCGATTTGAATGAGGGAAGCGTTTCGATTTATAACGTATCCCTCTTCCGCATCTTCTCCCGTACCCATCCCCAAGGACACTTAACCCTTTGCACCGCGTACACATGTTGCATACGGGTGCAACTACGTCCCGCATCGCACGAGTATAATGGCAGTGGAGGAACTTGCAACGCTGTTTGCATGCCCACCAAGGTAGACCTACAGTAAGATAGCAAAGTGCTGCAGTCTAAATGATTATAGCGGAGAATGCTGGCTAAACGCTAAGTTCCAGGACAGCTGCTAGATACCTGCGGAGAAGTCACGCCACCCTTCCCCATTCAGGTCCGCCGCTCCACTTATAGCAGCAAACCTATTCCGAGAGCGCCTCGCACCATGGGTTTGGGTATGAGCCACACCCTGTCGTTCGACTACTAGTATGATTGGTCGGATGGCACCATAGTCGCGAATGACTGTCCTACCTCAGCTTCTTCAGCTTCTATGGCTCAGCATCACTGCTTCAGTAGTTCGCTTTTTCAAGTTCAGCCTTCGGAACCTATTCGCATATATAAATCTCACGATCTTTTACTCTCTTCCCTAAACAATCGCATATCCAGACCTTTAGTGTTCACTGTGGAGCTACTTTTGCATCATGCTCCACTTCCAAGTATTTCTTCTCCTCTCGTCTCTCCTCTCGACCTCCCTCGTCACCGCAGGCGGCGACTACGGCCCTGATATCTGCCTCGAAGGCTTCGTCTGGCGCGAAGCCACCCCAGACGATCATGTCTGCGTAAAACCCTCCTCTCGCGACGCCGCTACCTGGGACAATTCGCAGCAAGCGAGCCGCCAAAACGCCGACGGAACCTGCAAAGGCAAATGGGTCAAGCGCCGCGCGACCGCAAGCGACACCGCCTGCGTAAGCCGCACCCGCAAAATCTTCACCAACTTCGACAACGCCGCCGGACCCGACCGCCGGCTTTCGATGAACGTCTGGTTCGGCCCGTCGTGGGATATGTGCCCGCCTTGCCCGCATCCCTCGTGCAATGGCGATATCTGCGAGGTCCATTTCTGCGACTTTTGCCACAGGTATCTGCAGATTGAAGGCGATCATTTCAACTTGGGGACAAACAACATCGAGATCTGGATGAATAGGCCGAACTACGACAACGAGCATTCAATCCGATACAAGACAGTCAGTGGGACGGCGTTGGCTGGGAAGATTGCTGGTGGGTTTGTTCAGCGAGTCGAAATTGATGATTAGAGACGTGACGGTGTACCAAACAATGCTTTCTTTATCATGAAGGATAAGATCACGGGTCGGTGGTCGGAGAAGCTTTGGTTCAAGTCATAGAAGGTTTAGTGGTTGTACTCTTCCATAGCATTATTTGGCACTATTTGTTATTCGATGCGTGCGCACCTATTTCTTCGCTGACGTTCTAGGTCCCCAGAGTCTTCTACTTTACCGATAAGTCTGTGCCCTCATCTCTGGATCGAGCGTGTCCTGCAAGTTCACAGGCATATCGACATCCATGTGATTTTGGACGTACTCCCAGTCCATTACATCGTCAACGCAGTCGGAAGAATCGCAGACCTCGTTCGAGGGCTGCGTTTGAAAGCTGCATAATGCTTCCTCTAGTCTACGCTGAGATTTATTAGCTCCAATTCCACAGGAAGATGAAAAAGTTCGACTTACTGCTTCAGCGTCTTTCTCCGTACAGAAAGGCCGCACGTCCCTCACGATGACCCGAACCTTATCCCCTGTAATATCCTCTTCCGGCTTCAATACCAGCAGTGCGTCGCACGTACTCATTAGCGTCGCCAACTTCGCCTGTTCGGAAATCGTGCTCCGCTCGCGGAAGTCCTTCATCCAGTTCACAATCGCGAGGTGATATTGGTACGATACCAAAGGTCCGACGAACTTTGCGTTGCCCGGAGGCTTCCCCTTCATATCAGAGGGTGACTCCGCGATGAAGAGCTTGAGTTGAAGCAGCGAGGCGGTGGAAGACCTCGCCCACGAGGTGTCCATCCAGCCGTCTTTCGTATGGCAAGCGTATTTACCTGCGCTGTAATTGTTGTGTCGGCGGTTGAAGTGGGCGTTCGTGCGGCTTGTCTCGCTCGAAAAGTCTTTGGTGTCGGGTGTGAAGGAGACTTTTGTTCCTTTCTTGCTTACTTTTTGTCCCACATCCTTAGCGCTTTGGGTCCAATGCATCTCCAGGACCGCCCTATAAGACCGGACGCCTTCGACGTCAACGTTAGGGTTCTTTACCTCCCACTCCTTTTGTGTCGTCGCCAGTGCTTCGACAAGGTTAACATGGTTGGCAAGCTCGGTCTTCGCGAAATGCCATGCAGCCTTCAACTGTGAGTACTCCTGGTCTGCCTCCAACGCGCCTTTGAATGGCCCCCCTTTCCTCTCCCAGGCACACTCGATCCACTTCAGAAAGGTCGCATGAATCTCATACGTGCACACGGGACAGAAAACCATGGAGAACTTATCGAACGGATGTCGAGGGTGCTTACATGGCCGTCGAGCTTCCTTCGGCGTCGGGCTCAGCCACGTGATGAAGGCGTTGAACTCGAATGGGGTGGGGAAAGGCGGATTTTGTATGTTGAGGCCCGATGATTTCCTCGTATTTCGCAGCCAGAAAATATACATCTGCATCTGCTCTTTTGTGAAGATGCAATGAGCGGAAAAGTTGGGCAGCCGTCGTGCCTGTTTGCTGGCGGAGTCGCTTGCCATGGTTGGTTGGTGCTTCACCGGTTGTTCGCGAGTCAGTCGTGGGCGACTTGGTTGGTTGATTGAGGTCGCTGGCAGAAGTCCTGAAGAGAATATGAGTGAGAATGGGGCAATTTTCGGAGTGGGTATTCGCAGAGTAGCTTGGGTGTGAATGTTTGGCAGTGAACGAGAATTCGCAGCCACAGTCCCATATACAGGAGCGATACATTGTGGCAATCACACAATGGAAGAATGAAAGCATGTTCGAACAATTCCTGCTACTTACAATGTCTCTGCGCGCTCAACCGCAGGCATTTTGCGGAATGCTTGGATGCTCGCACGCGGGAATGAAAATAGGACATGGGAAGTATCACAGTCCATTATTGAGGAAGGCGAGGCAACAATTGAGAAAGAGTGGCATATAGTGAGTTGTGAATAGAAACCAAACTTGTAAGGGCAAACAGAATCATGAAAGAGAAAACGCTCAGCTATTGACCATCGTTGTTGTTGAGGGACTTTCTGGGGCTCCTTTTCGTTGGCAGCTTCGTGCCATGGTTCGCAGCGCGTGGTGGGCTACGCCCTCGTCATCCGCGCCCGAACCGTTATTTTCTGTCGACTCATGCCACTTGCCCGTGGTTCTGTGATACCCTGTTCTCTTCTCTTAATATTGGCGTCTTTTGAGTCCTTTTGTGCGTAGGCGTAGTCAGCATAACCTCTATAGGTTGGTGACTTAAAACGAGAGAAATCAATCAATCAAACGCTCAGCTATGGAAAAAGGAAAACACAAACACAACCAAATCAACCTGTAAGCCCCGAGCTCGTCAGTTACCAACTTGGGCTTACCCCATCTACTTGTTAATGGGCGAAGCGCAGAACCTTTGCCGTACCAACGGGTGCTGCCTGACGCATGTGTCCTCGATGGCTTCGCCGTTTTCGAATTGGCAACCGACCCATTGCGGCTCGCCGTACCAGAACATTTGCAGGCAGCCTGGTTTATCCAGTCGCTCCCTATTCTTCAATGTGTCATCTACGTAGCCACATACGGTCATGGCGGCTGGATGGTCAAACCCGTTCTTCCGATAGTGTCTGTGTTGCAGGTCGACGGGTCGTTTGCGTCCCGGAAGTAGCCGACATAGTACATCTTTGCAATGGAAAAGTCCTCGTTAATGTACAGATAGGCCGCTTGCAAGTAGCTGTCAATAACGCTGGCGCCCCCGGCCCTTGTCACAAGCCTCGCCTAATCCTGCTTGGCCGGCGTGAGACTGGCGGGCGTCCGATATCCTAGAATGGTGTGCAGTCCGTCGAAGAGGGGAAACAGATCTCTCCAGATGTTGTCCAAAGTCTGCGAAGGGCAGTAAACATCAGACGGAGTGGGAATGACTTCGCAAGCGAAAATCTTCCGATGACGCGAGAATCCCGTTCCAAGGCCTGCTGGTGCACCATCTGTCGTGTCGACCAATTCCTCAAAACGGACGGTTGGCTCGCAAGAATTGCCTGGTAGCTCGTCGATCATGCAAGAACCATTCGTAGTGAAGCCATGCCAATTCCCATAGCCATATGAGATGGCAAGGTCAACAGTGTCCGGGAACATCATTTTCATATTATAGTAGATCTCGCAGGGACAGCCTCGAAGATATTGGGAGTCAATGATGTTCCAGTCATGTCCCCAAGGGTAATCGCCGAGCCAACCTTTGTTCTTCGAAAGCGCAGCGAGCGTCTTGTCCGCATACTCGACGTCAGGTTGCGTGAAGCCATTGTTACCCATGATGTAACGCCCCAGTCAGATGTTATGCCAGGCATTAGTCTCCGTCCAGAGGCCCGGTCCTGTTTCTAAGATTTCAACGGTGGTTGGTGGCGGACCGTCTCGGCGCGCAATCGTACTTGGTGAGCCCTCCTCTCGAGATATTCGCTCTAGAAAAGTGCCGGACTTGGTGCTTGGCCTCCAACGGTAGGAGAACGAATGGATCTTGCCGTCCGCCCCCACGTCGAAGACAGCTTTGGTACCTGCCCCGCAGAGGCGGTACTCTTGATTGGCATGCTCAATTTTTCGTTCGACTTCAACCATGGACAAGAGCGCTTCAGGTGAGCCAGGGGCTTGACCTTAGTTCGAGGTAGAAGATAGCAAGGAACGCTTCACGGCAACGGAGGTTACGGAATCGTCTTTGGGGAAGAGTCGCTTATCGCCGGAATAGGTTGATATGTCTACAGCATCGGGTGCACCAGGAGGAAGGGTCGGGAGCTTTGGATGCATGATCGTCTCACCGGTGTCCGGTTCATAAGATGCTACGAGTCGCTCGCCGTCGAAATACTGGGTGATGTCGCCGTAGCACTCCTTTCGCAGGGTAGCCTGTGGGCGGCGGAGCCGGCAATGCATTCGAGAAGCTCTGTGGGAAATGCAATTGGGGCACCCAGTGTAAATAACGGAAGGGAATCTGGATGGTCCGGAGGCCGAGAAGGCTCGCAAGGATTGGAGCTCTCGCAAGGGTGAGGCTTCGGGGTCTCGCATGCACCGTTAGAGCTCCGACAGCAGGCTGAACCTGCGGGCCAAGGAAAAGCGGCCGTCAGGGGCAGCCAGTGAAGAGCAGGAGGAAAGAAACGTGATGAATGCGTTTGGTAATGAAGGTAATACGTAAAATGAAAGAGTAGAAGGAAAGAGAGGTTAAGAAGATGAGACTTGAGCGGATTAGGCACTCGTCTAATGCCTGAACCTGTGGGACCGACGGATCTACACCATATGCTACCTTATACTAGGTAGAATTGCCATCCCAAGAATAGTTAAAGGCGCAGTTAAGGGTTGATGTTCAGCCTTTTCACGGCGGTCTTCGTCCCTCAAGCCCCCACCAAGGCCGGAGATATCGCGGCCGCACCTGGAGTTCACAATATTCCCACAGCGAGCCGCGACTGAAACGGCAGTGCAGATTCGGATATATTGAGCACCTGGCCACCACTGTGGAGAGGAGGCAAACTCCGATGTACCCCAGGATTGGTGGGTGGCCGGTGTGGCTATGCGACGACATTGGTCCGATATCAGGAGACTAAATCAGCCAGCCGTGCCTGGTGGTCGGACATGGTTTCAGCCATATCTCTTCCTTGAATGTGTTCGACGTTTGTTTGGCATGCGTTCGCTGAATCGGAACGGGCAGAACTCAGTTGATTCAAATCTGCGCAAGGCGAATGGTTTCCGCAGCCGGGCGAGGGAATAATCTAAATTCATGAACATTGAGAACCGCAGTAGATAGAGCGATGAAAGTATTAGGAGCCTGCTTGATGCGAGAGAAGGGAAGTCATGTGATGGTGTAGGATGGCTGAAAGACGCAAAGCGAGGGAAGTGACCGGTGTGCTTATATAATAGCGCCAGTACTAGTTTAGCCTAGCTCAGGGTTAGCGGCAAGCCTCTTAATGCGGAGAAACTTCGAAACCACCGAGACGGCCTTCCATCTTCAGGCATCACAACTGCTATTGCGAAAGAAGACGATGCGAGTAGCCTTGTGCCACTACATGCGATCAGACCCGCGGACCACCATGCATGGCCGAACTCCCATCCGTCAATTCTTCGAAGCTCGATCATTGTTCCGGCACGTTCCCAGCCATCAAACATAGCCAGGAGAGGAGAAGAAAGCTAGGAGTTCTTTTATATTCTAACCAGTTCATAAATATGGAGTGCTCTCACTAAGATCAAATTAACAACCTTGCTATTGTACGCTAGCCAGGTATCGAGCGACGTACCTAACACCCTCGTATCAACATAATTGCGTATCTCACTAAGCAACAGGCTTCAAGACATGGCATCATGCAAAGATACCCATTCGCCGGCCTGAACAAGACGACCTGAAAACTCATCCTTCTGCGCATAAAGTACAGCCATATCTTGAACCCGCTTCCGGTAATTCAATAGAACCGCAATACCATCAGAACGCTCGCACAGCTTATAAAGTTGCTCTTTGAGCCCCTTTGCTTCCTTCCACCTCGACTTTAACCCGCCTTGGATGGATTCTTCGATATAACGTCCGATCTTAGTCCAAAGTTTGGGGAATGCGTTTGGCTGGTCGAAGGCTGGGATGCTGTTCGGTTTTTCCTGATACGCTCGGAAATCGGCATGTGACGCAGTGACCACGACTTTGCACTGATGTGCAGCGTACTCGGGGTCCTTGAAGCGCGATGTAACGATGAATCCAGCGCTCGAGGTAGCCGTGTAGCGGCCGGACGCATAGCTCGTGTTATCGCTATTGCGCCAGTATTCATGTCGATTACGACGAGGGCTAAAGTCTGTGTCTGCGGTAAAGCCAACGGTCTTTTTCGCCTTCTTCTGCTGAGTCGCCGAGCTATTCACTGCATCCACGGGAGCCATCGGCGCTGGATACTTGTATTGCTCCTTCACAAGCTGCAGAGCTTTCGTTGCGGGATTATCCTCGTCTGCACGCGCAGCATGCGGAGGATGTTTCCCTTCCCAAGAAGATTCCATCTCCGCGAAGTTCTCATAGGACTCGATCAGCCGTTGCAACTCGAGTCGAGCCACCGTCCACGCCTTCAAATACTCGCTGTGCCTCTTTTTCTGTTCTGGGGACCGGACATTCACGGGCCACGGACCACCTGTTTTCTCCCAGCCTCGAGCAATATCCTTCAGGTAGTCAAGGCTGATCTGAGTCCTACAGGTAGGGCAGAATCTATCTACGACGAATCCGCTAGAGTGAAGTATGTGGCCGCAGTAAGAGGTCGAATTCAACGATCGATATTCGGAACCGGATTCAAACTTCTTAGAAGATCGGTCCAGGAAGTCGTGGTATTCAAGAGAAGATGAGAAGAAGCCTCGGTGGGTATGGTAGGGTCGGTCTTCTTGCCACGTACAGAATTTGCAGACTTCTTTGCATGATAGCAAGAGGCTGGCCGGAATTAAACCTTTAGGTGTTGACGACATCTCTAGGATATGTGCAATTACTTCTGGGCGAAGCAAATATTCGACCCGATAGCCCTCCAAACACGAGGATATTATAAAGCCCAGGAGAACGTCGCCATTGCACCTTTACAACGGCATGCGCGATCGATATCGAGCAGAAACCCCTACTCACATAGCGTATAGCTCTCGACGCGCACAATGTAGTCCAGAGGACTTTACGTTGCGCAACTTGTCCTCGTCACATGTCTCCATACCTCACAAACACCTTACAAGCCTATTTCAGATGACACGCATAAGCCTTCTAGCGACTCTGGTGGGTTAGAATTTTCCAATATCCAGATTACGCTATTCCCTCCTCACTACAAGCAGTCCTTCAGTGACGTCCATCCACCTCCACGGAGGACCCTCTCGGTCTCCTGGCTATCCTCCTCTTCAGCATGCGGAGACGATATCAGGAACACATCCTCCACGGCGCCGTTCTTGATCAACAAGACCATCTGATCCGCCTCCTCGCACATCTTCTCAAAGCCTTTCCTAACCTCAGCATCCCTCCGAACAATGCAGCTGGCGAAGAATTTGCGGATGTCCTTCCACAAGGGGTGGAAAGCAGCAATTTCTTTGCCAGCAGGCACACGCCGGGAATGGTCATTCCAGTAGTCAAACTCTTCTTGGCTAGTGGTAGTCAAGACCTTCATCTGGCGAAGGTTCCACAATGGCTGGGTGCAACCTGACGTATCCACCACTGCTTCCGGTGGTTCGCAGGAGTGCGGCCCAGCCTCATAGTATTCACTTCTGCGCGAGTACAGGGACTTTTGGCGGCGGGGACGGAAGTTGGTATCGGGTGAAAAGCTGACCTTCTTCTTCGCCTGAGCATTTTCGCGCCGGAGATGATAAGGGTACGTTCCAGGTGTCGCAAGCTTCGCAGGGTACTTGCATCCTTCTTGCGCCAGCCGCACGGCTTTGGAAGCGGAGTTAGTGTCCTGTGCATGAAGGGCAAGGTCAGAATGCTTCCTTTCCCACTCTACCTCCTCATCAGCCGATTCGACGTGGCACGCCATCATCTGCTCGAGTTCAAGGCGCGCCATGTGCCATCCTCCGCGGAAAGCGTGACACTCTTTCTTATCTTCCAAGGTACCTGTTTTCCATGGTCCGCCGCATTCCTCCCAAGCGTCGACGATAGCGTTGAGATATGTCAAGTAGATGCGCATTTCGCAGACCGGGCAGTAGCCTTCCGTCATGCCATCAAGCGGATGGATGGCGTGGCCACATGCCGTAGCGACCTTCATACCGCAGACCTCGTGGACCGGGTCAACCTCCTTGATGCATTCCTTCCCGTTCAGGTGCTCCATGAAGGCATAGTAGTCAAGCGCGTGCATGATGTGACCCTGTACGATGGAGTGGCCTTGCCTGTGCTGCCACTTGCAGAACTTGGAATAATCTTCCTCAGAGAAGAGAAGTTCCCCAGGGAATGACTTGGATGCGGACATGGCGAAGGTTGTGTTGTGATGGGATTCGGACGTTTGATGCTGGCCCGTGGTGATATTACTTTCCCTTTTTATCTACACTTCAACAGCGCCTACTATTGTGAAGGCATAACGAAAGTCTCTCACCAGCACTTTATTGTGAAAGGTACTCACCCAGAAGCGACCGAGGAAGAAGGCTACATTGTTTGTCAGATTTCTCAGGTGTCTCCATCCGCCGTCACGCAACCACGAACCCAATTTCATTTGTACTGACGGCTTCTAATGAGTTAGTTACAAAACTAACCTATTTGAATCTGCTTTAGACAACCTATGGTTACTTATATATCCTCGCATGTTCAGAGGTGCATCTGGAGAGAAGTCCAGGCCATGTCCGAAGGCGGTGGAATTTCCGGCTTCCACTCCGTATCCTTAGGCCGACCTGCAAACGCCATGTCCGCCACATTGCCATTATTATCCACAAAAGCCACTACAGCTTCGCTCTCGTCCATCTTTTTGATGAGCTGCTTGTACTGCGCTCGATTCGCGTTTTTCATGGATCGTTCCCAAATGAATTCGATTTGCGGCCAGAAGGGATGCAGACCTGCCGGTCCTTCATCACCCTTGCTCATGTCGACATCGTCCGGATCCTCTATAGAAGTGATAAAGACCTTGAACTGTTGAAGGTTATGGAGGTCGGACATGTAGAAGCTAGTGTCTTGCCATCCTTCTGCAATGGGGCAGGCCCATTTTCCGGGTTGGTATTGCTTGTTGCTACGGTCGAAGGTGTCTTCGTGGCGCGGACTTCGGGTGGTCTCCAACTGTGTTGCGAAGCGCACCTTCTTGGTTGCCTGGGGCTTTTTCTTCGGGGTACGGTCCGAATGCATCATCGCTAGCTCTTCCTGAGACACAATGTCCGCCGGATGCCTTGTCTCTAACACTGCGAGAGTTACGGCGAAGGACGATGAATGACTGTCGTCCGTATCTAGGTCGTCATAGTGGAGATCCCATTCCATTTCGCATGTGGCCAATTCCTCATGATACCGGACGACTTCAATCAGCTCAAGCCTTGCCATGCGCCACCCCATGCGGATTGCTTTGTGCTTTCTGACAAGTTGCTCGTACTCGTTCTCCAACTTGCTTTCCCGCATTTGTCTTCCTACCTTCTCGTAAGCTTGAACCAATGCTTCCAGGAACTCCAGGCAGATATTCACCTCACATACAGGACACCATTCAGTCTCTATAAAACTAGCTAGATGGAGGGTATGTAGGCACCTGGAAGCTACTCTTTGCTTGCCCTGGACGTACTTTGATCGAGCCGTTGAATGCTCCTGCAGGCACGGCCAGCCAGTGGCCCGCCAGATAGTGAAGTCATGATACTCGACTGCGTAAGAGACATAGCCTAGGTGCTCTTCACTTGTGCCCTCTGCCTCCTGCCATTGAAGGTATAGGTCGTAGTCCGAGGGCGTCAAGAATAAGGCGGCGGAAATGGATGTCGTGCGACTCATTGCGGTCGGCGATGCAAACTCCTGGGATGATCTACTGGACTCTGTGTTGAAGCACATCGTCACTATATAAGAATTAATGCATGTTGTGCATTTACATTGCACTAATACGGATGCATCCCTTACATGCTATTCACAGCATTCTGCACTATGCATAAAGCCTAATTCCCACATCCAAGTGGACCACCCAATGTCTCAGCCAGAACTCCACAGTTCATGATGAGCTAGTAGTTTTCCACCAAGCAGGCAAATGAGCACCCAGGATGTTGCCATGCAAATCCGTTGGACGCTCATTACTGTTCAAAAACGTATCTCTTTTATTCCTACAAGTCATATTCAAGCATCTTCAAAGAAGTCCAGGACCCGCAAATAGGTGTGCGCCACGGGTTTTTATCCTTCGAATAGTCTGCGGTGCATGCGAAGGCCGCTGATATTGGTGTACCCTCCTCATCAAGCAGGATACTTATGGCGTCAGCATCTTCCATCCGCTCGGCCATCTTATTGACCGCCTCCCCAAACTCCTTCTGGTTGGGGACCCCAGAGTCCTCAAGAAGACGGCCTGGATTTTTTCCCAAAGGGGATGTAGCCCAGCAGGTCCTTCAGTCTTCTGGTTGGCCTCCAGTTGAGGAAAACCTTCTTTGAGCGATGATATGGCACTCTTCAAGTCCCTGTCCGCTAGAACGATATGAACTTTGTACTGTGAGAGCTTGATGAGCCAGCCATTGTGGTAGAAGCTCGTGTTCTCCCACCCTTCGGGTGAAGGACAGGCGTATCTTCCTGGCTTGTACTCACCACTTGTGCGCCAGCAGTACACGAGGTTGCGAGAAACGCGATCAAGCTCCGTGTCGGGCGCAAAGCTTACCTTCTTCTTGGGCTTTTTGTCATTAAGCTCGCGGCTTTCCTTGCATATGTAGAGTTTGTCGAATTCTTCGCGGGACATCATCCTTGCCCTATACTGTGAGTCTTCTTTCGCCAGCTCGATAGCCTTGCTCGCTGAGTATATTTTGTCGAGGCTAGCATCTTCATGGGTTGCGTTCCACTCAGCTTCGCGCACAGCCATTTCCTCATAGTGCTCGACGACTTCAATGAGCTCAACTCGCGCCATGTGCCAACCGCTCCGTACATCCATCTTCCAGTCCCAGTCTTGCTTCATCTCCTCGTTCGTCGTCATCAGGGAATAGTAACGCTCATCCAAGCGATCCCAAGCTTGAGCTATAGCTTTGAGGAACTCCAAGCAAATGCTTACCCCGCATACGGGGCACCATTCGTTGTCCCAGTCATCGTTTGCTGGGTGAAGAGCGTGTTTGCACAGTGATGCTGTCTCGTAGTCGAAATTCTCAGGAACAGTCTCGGTTACGGGTGGGTGCTCAGTGGGACCTGCCAACTGAGTGTTGTACCACGTTATAAAATCGTGGTACTGAATAGCGAAAGAGATGTTTCCGCCCTCGGTTGCTTCGAAACCCTGTTCTTCTTGCCACTGCAAGTACATTTTGAGCTCGTCCGGGGGGAAGATGGCTGCTGCGGATATAGATTCGGTTTGGCGAGACATTGTTGCGGTGCAAGGGTGTAGGGGATCTGAGCGGCATAAATCAGACGAGCCATAGCTTATATTCGGAGAATTTGAATGTGGGGATCATTGTGATCGTACAATGCATCGATTGAAGACGCGCATTCGAAGGTGAAGCGTTGCCCGTGCTCCATTGTGCGCGGCGGTATGTTGCGTGCTCATTGCTGGCAACATATGTCAATCAGTTCTCGCATAGGAGATGGTACAATATATGGAAATAACAATGAGGCCGCGTAGAAATGTTGGGCCGTTCATTCGGTAATCGTGAAGAGGTCGCCACTTGTTACGACAGGCGATCTTATTCTTCTGGCATTTTGACAAGCGTCCGTATAGAATAGTAGTTATCGGTGATATTTTCCAAGTGATAAGAGCAAGGCGCAGAAGAATATCCTCCATGCCGAATTTTTCGTTCCTGTTGCCTGTTGATTGGTGGTAAAGCAGGCCCATTAAAAAGAGCCAATCAGCAGGCAAGACGTACGAGGCGCGGAGACCAGTCACGTGCCTTTTCGCCCACAGCGGGCAACATCCTTGAGCCTCGCAGATTAGCCCCTCATTTAGCTATTCCGTACATAAAGATGCGTCTCCCTATTTCTCTGAAGATGTCCTGCCGTCCGTCGTTGGAAGCATTGTGGTGGTTTAAGTCCGCAATCGAGAACGGTGGCGTCGTGGAATGACGCGTTGATCGCAATGACCGACATGATCAGCACCCTCTCTTTCCTTGCAACACTCTTTACCGCCATCGTTCTTGCGCAAAACACCACCTATCCAGTCATCGATCTCGGCTACGCCAAATATCGCGGACGCTACAACTCCACACTCGATATCACAGAATATCTCGGCCTCCCTTTCGCCGCTCCTCCTATCGGGCCGCTCCGCTGGAAAGCACCACAGCCGTACACCACACCGAAGAATCTCACCAACACCATAATTGATGCTACGCAGGATGGCCCAATTTGCGTCCAAGGCAACACCTACTGGACCGGTCGCTCTGCGCAGTTCCCAACCGGATCTGAGGATTGCTTAGTCCTGAACGTCGTCATCCCCGGAAACGCGACCAAATATTCAAAGCTACCTGTAATCTTCCAAATCCATGGCGGAGGATACGTGGAAGGGTGGGCCAGTATCGGCGAGCCATATGCGCTTATGCAGCACTCAAACAACGCCTTCGTCTTCGTGAGCATCCAGTACCGCCTCGGCGCATACGGCTTCCTGGGTTCGGACAAGTACGCTCAGGAAGGAGGCGCGCCAAACGTTGGATTGCTCGATCAACGCTTCGCACTAGAGTGGGTGCAGAAACACATCTCGGCTTTCGGAGGCGACCCAGCGAAGGTGACCATCTGGGGAGGCAGCGCTGGCGGAGGAAGCGTGACCAGCCAGATGATCATGCACGGTGGTGTCGAGGACCCGCCGTTCCGAGCTGCAATTGCGGACTTTCCCTGGTGGCAGCAGTTGCTCAAAGAAGAGCGGCTCGCGACGCAATTCGGTTATCTCCTCACCGCTACGAACTGCTCCACGCTTGCATGTCTGCGACATGTGACAGAGGACACGCTGAAGGCCGCGACACAAGCAAGCTACATCAAGGGGTATGCCGAAGGGTCGTACGGCTACGGCAGTTTCTACTATGGGCCGTATGTCGACGGAAGCGTTATCCAAGATTGGCCCTCAGAAGAATTCAAAACCGGTCATTTCACCAAGGTGCCCACGTTTGTCAGCAGGGAGGGCTACGAAGGTTACGCCTTCAGCAATCAGTCCATGACCACTATGGCAGAAGAGACGACCGACATCAGCATCCAGTTTCCCTACGCGGATGAGAACTTTGTCAAGGAGCTGTACGAGCTGTATCCGAGAGAGGATTTCAACTCTACATTCTGGCAGCGACAGGCTTGGTTCGGCGACTTCATCATCAATTGCCCATCCTACTACATCGCCTCCTCTCTCGCCACCTCCAACCAGCCCATCTACAAATTCGTCTTCGACGCCGGCACGCAAATCCACGCCTCCACCGGACCCTTTCTGGGCGATCTAAACTACGCATCCGAGCCTGGCGCGAATGTCACGCTAGCCGACGTAATGAAGGATTGGTACGTTTCATTCGCGATCCATGGCGACCCAAATGCGCAGAGCTGGAGCAAGGTTTTGAAGCCCACATGGCCCGATTATCGGACCGGTGAGGTAATGAGTGTGAATTATACGCAGCTTGGCGCTGTTGATGACGTGTGGTTTGATGACGACACGGGATGTAAGTTCTTGTGGGAACATGAAGAGGTCGTACAAAATTAGCGTAGCAAGTGCAGCTGCGTTGATCCAGCCGGTGGGGAAACAATACGTACCCTCTTAGTATATCGATACGCTGTCCAATCCCCGCCTAGTTCTGTTCTACGTGTCAATCATCGCCTTCATCCCCTTTCAAAGAACTCGAGGCGAAGGTGGAACGGAGTCGAAGGATTCCAGTTGCAGCGCAAACCATTGCCGGCCAAGCAGAGAAAAGCGGGAAGCTTGAGAGGGGGGTATTATACCTTTCTGTCGTACGCTTAAAAATGCTAAGAGGAAATATAGTCTTATAGATGAGGAATAAAGGTTTCGCCTAAGCTTTTTCTTGGACTGCAAAGCTCGAAACAATGACAAACTCCCAAAGAACAACCTGGCGCGGTGGCAGAATAACCCTGGAAGTGCGGTGCTCAAGCCGCCTCCACATCAGCAGTTCACATGGCTCGTTATCTAACCCGTCTTAACTCTCGCCGCCGTCATCATCATCCCATCTCTCGGCTTCGCCTCCGTCGTAAACTCCTGAAAAGCGCGATCCCCAAACACCAAATCCATGTTCGTCCACGGCACTCTTGGCTTCTCATTTGGCTTCAGCCCATAACACTTGAGATCAAAGTATCGAATCGTCAACACCAAGACCATCTTCATCTCGTCCATTGCGAGGGTCTGGCCCAAGCAGCCTCGATTGCCGCGCTCGAATGGGCGCCAAGCAATCTGTGAAGCTCTATCCATGCCAGTGAATCTGTCAGGGTCAAAGTTATCCGGATTTGGGAACACCGCTTCGTCCATATGCCATGTGTGTTGCACGGGGCATATCAACGTGTTCTTCTTGGTAGGGTATTGTTTTCCTTTGTACGTGATGGGGCCGGGTACGTCTGGCGCGCGGCCTGTGTTGCCGATAGGATAGATGCGAAGTGTCTCCTTGATCACCTTCGTTGTGTAGTCTAGTTCGTTCAATTTCTGCGGATTGATTTCAAGCACCGAGAGAGTGGTTTCCACATCTGAGGGATATACGCGGTTGTGCTCATTACGTAGCTTCCCGACAACGTCTGGATGGGTGGACAGCAGCATGAACATAAAGCATAGAGTGTCCTAATGTGACGGTATAATCAGCACATCTCAGTTGGTGTTCGTACCGCGGCGTTGGCTTACCGTTGTGGTGCCGGTCCCGGCAAGCATCATAGCTTTGATATTCGCAACAGCAATCCCATGAAATCTGCGTCAAGTTGGGCTGGGTTTGAGGTTGCCTGGGTCTCGTGGATGCGCTCTCGCAAAATCAAGTCTAGGATTCCGAGACCTCGCTTGTTGCTGACGTCAATGCTATCTTGCTTGAGCGCATCGAATCGCGTCCTGATTTTCGTGGTGATACTATAATCCAGGCTTTTCGCAGCGGATGCCCCATTATGTGCCATATCTCTCATCTTGAATGGATTCCAGGTCTCTCGTGCTGTCACAACAGCGCTGGCGACAGCGTCGAGGCAGTCAAGGTCGTCATTCCCTTGCGTTTGGGCACTGGAAGAGCTGCCATAGATCGCTCTGAAGATGATGTCGAAAGCCAAAGCGGTAATCTTATCTTGCAATCGAAACGGTTTTCCAGAATTCGCTAGATCGCGTAAGATATCATGGACTAAAGATGAGGTTTCGAAGTTAGTGTAGCTCCCAAGTCAGGGCACGCCCATGTCTCAGTCGGGTACTCGCTATAGCCATATCCAAAATGCCCCTTGTGGGGCAGTTTAGCGAGCCATTGCACATACTCTGACGAGGGACACGCACTTCCTGCCGGCACGTTACGTACAAATTTTGACATCCTGGGCAATCATGCCAGCCATACGCGAGACGTGAGCACTCGAGAAGGCAGGTGCGAGCATGTCATGCAGACGCTTCCAGCGCGCGCCGTTGGACGTAATAATGTTACCTTCCCCAAGGATTGGATTGAGGTACTCGGATAGCCGATGGTGTTTTGGCAGGATCCGGCCAGTAACATACCGTGTTGCTAATGCCGGGTCTGCGATGATGAGTTGTTCGGGACCCAGAGGCCATAGATCCATGTAGAAGAGTCCTGGAAGGTTATATTTGCGGGCTATCGTTGTAACAACGACCTGGAAGTGACTGTGGGTCGATTTAGCGAAATTGAGAGGATAGACTGCGGTCGTTTACCTCTGGGGAGGAAACAGAGCGAGAGTCTCGCTGTAAAGCTTGAGGTGACCCCATAGAAAATCATGAGGAGGTCCTGGCTACCTCAGTTCAGCTAAGCTCGGTAATATAAGCGTGTTGACGACTCCTTACCAGCTTACTGTAGAAATGCCGATGCCTAATAAATTTGCCGACGTAGAAGATTAGTGTTGCGGTTACGACGGACAGTAACAGCTGTGTCGCAGATGCCATTCTGGGCTCAGTGTCTTTGAGGTGCGCGAGAATGAGGTGTAAAAGATGCTGGAATGTTCTTTGGTTTAGGTGTTACTGTGTAAATGCGGCACAGCGTCAGCCCAAACAGGCAATAGCCTCGTACATGGCATGGCAGTCGCGGGGCCCACTTATTCGACGCTGCGGCTAAATGTAAGCAGGGAGATTCTAATACAATTTTTAACAGTCTGTGCCGCAGTGTTGGAATCTAACAAGCGATCGAGAGCGGTGCCACTAAAGGTGGGGGATGAAGAAACCATTCATTGCATCCGCGAGTCCCGTTTCCGTTAATATCTGAAATGTTATTTCGATGCTGTGCCACTTCGTAGCATTCTGGCGTGCCTGGTATGGCGGAAGAAATCGAGGGCGCTGTGATTCGGTGAAACAGTTCGTCAACCAACGTAATCGGGAGTTACAGGCGGCGGTGAAGAAGGGATGAACACCAGATCGCTCTTCTCAACCTAGAGCCATGTAGGCTATGAGATACGAAATGCATGGTTAAGTAGGACAGGAACGAGTCTTTGAGCTCAGACGAAAATGTGGGGTGAGAGCTATTCCTGAAACGGTTAGCCTGTCGTAGAGGGCTGAACGACCTCTTTCTCAGAAGTCTCCTTTCGAGTCCAATCTTATCTTGCCACTTGAATAACTACTTTTGGAAAGAAAACCAGGCCTTGAGATGGATTGGCGGTGGTGGTCGATGGAGCATACAATCTTGGAAGAACCTCCAGCTATCGGCTAAGCACGCCGTCGCCGATCTCCGCGTATCGGATAAGCCCTCCGCTCGACGTCGTATTTGAAGTCCTCATATCTACCTGGGTCCTACCTATAGTTATGAGCGCACATTTTAAAAGACTGTCATTTTTTAGCACTCTACCATAGCCTCCTTTTGGTCATGTCTATCCAGCGCATTCCCTACACCGCCCCACGTTCGGACTTCATCGCAGCACTAGAAAAGGACGGCTGCGTGATAGTCACGGGCTACACAAACGACGAAACCCTAGAGCAAGCGCGGAAAGAAGTGCAGCCATGGCTGGATAAAGACGAGTCCAACAGCACGGTCGGAGCCTTGAACGGCGGAACCAAAACCTGCACGCGCTTGGTCGGCAGAAGCAAGACCGTCCGCGAGAAATTCTTCAGCGATCCTTTGTTCCAGGTAGTCCAACATTCCACTATCTTGATCTTGTGGTTCTAATCGACGGTTCACAGGACATGGTGACCCACTTCCTCTCCCTTACAACAACATGCTGGTACTCCGACCAACCCTCAACGAACACCTGCCCGCCCCTCCTCAGCATCAGCATAACCATGTGCTCCGGCCCAGGCACCACCGCGCAAAAGCTACACCGCGACGACAAAAACCACCACCATCGCCACGCGTCAGCAACTGCCTACACGCCGAATCGAGACATGCTGCTCGGCCTGTTCGTCCCAGGGTGCGACACCACCCGCGCCAACGGTGCCACGCGGGTTGTACCCGGTTCTCACCTCTGGGGCGATGGGAGGCCGGACTTCGGGGACGACGGGTGTAAGGGTGTTGTGGACGCGGAGTTGAAGAAGAATGAAGCGTTCATGATGTTAGGTAGCACCTACCACGGCGCCGGGGAGTATGGTTTGCCAGATGGGGATCGCATGGTGCACATCATGTTCTGCTGCAGCGGAAACTACCGGCAGGAGGAAATCAGTTACTTGAGCTATCCAATCAAAGACGTGAGGGAGTATAGTAAGCTAGTGCAAGAGCGACTAGGCTGGAAGCAGAGTGAGCCAAACCTGGGGTGGGTAGATCTGAAGAGCCCAGAGCATTTACTAGAGTAAACAGAAAAGGCGAGGAAGGAGGAGGCATGGGATGAGCTCAAACGACGTTGACAACGGAGGAAAGATTTGAGACTGAAATGACGAGTATACTACTCAAGGTCGGTCTATGTTCAAATCTAGCAGGGTGTGTCTAACCTTTTATCATTCCACGGGGACTCTTGTGCGCGCGACCCATGTACCAACGCCGGTTATGCATCCAGATGCTCACCGCTTGAACGCTCACAGATTCGCAGTAGCCGAAAACTCCTTGCTAAACGGATAATCCGTATATCCCTCCTCTTTCATCGGTAGATAGAACGTATTCCTGTTATAAGGATTCAGTTCGATCCCATTCTTCAGTCGGAAAACGAGGTCAGGAGTACTAATGAAGTACCTCCCAAATACGACCGCGATGTCGCGCTTCGGCTGCTCGTCGTCGACTAACCGCCTAGCCGAGTCTGGCTTGAAGCCTCCAGCAGCAAGGATGGGGCCATCGAAGAGATCGAAGAACGGCTCAATGCGGTCGGTGGATTCCACGTCCGCGTTACCGGATATGCGCGATTCGACGAGGTGGACGTAGGATAAGTTAAAATCGTTGAGTCGCTTGATGAGGTGGGAGAATTGGGGGACTGGGTCCTTCATGCGCATGCCCTGGAAGGTGCTGAAAGGCGATAGCCTAATCCCGGTTCTCTCGGCGCCTACGGCATCAACGACAGCCTTCACAGCATCGATGGCAAACCTTGAGCGGTTCTCGACGCTGCCACCGTACTCATCGGTCCGCTGGTTGACGTTATCCTGGATGAACTGGTCGATAAGGTATCCGTTCGCGCCGTGTAGCTCCACGCCGTCAAATCCCGCCGCGATGGCATTCTTAGCAGCCTGCGCATATGTCCCGATCATTTCCTTGATTTCAGGAATCGTCATCTCTTTGGGAGTCGCATGGTCTTTGTCCAATGGCACCGCACTCGAACTCTTCACCGTGATACTTTCCTTCTCCGACTGCTTCACGTCTGCAACTCTTCCCAAGGCCCACAACTGTAGGTAGATGAAGCTTCCCTTCTTGTGCACCTCATCCGTCACTTTCCTCCAGGCGTCGACCTGGTCTTGGTTATAGATGCCGGGAACATTTGCGTAGCCACCCGCTTGAGGTGAGATGAAAGTCGCTTCTGTGATGAGGAGCGTTCCGGGCACTGAGGCGCGCTGCCCGTAATATTCAGCAACCATTGGCAATGGCACATGAGCGTCCGTTGCGCGGAATCGCGTGAGTGGAGCCATGACGACGCGGTTCTTAAGTTGGATGTTGCCCAACTTGAGGGGCTGGAAAAGTCGTGAGTCTGACATGATTGGTGAAGTTGCTGGAGATGGTGCTTTTTGGTGTGTGTTGGAACTTGGGTATCTAGGAGGATGGCAGTGGGTGCGAGGGGGAAGCGCGCCTGAGGAAGAATATATAGCCTTGAAAAGCGGGTCGGCCAAGTTCGGCCGTTTTAAATCGAAATTTCCCGAGATTTCAACCTTGGAAAGTTGCAACCCTTTTGCGCATGTTTCCTCGGTATCGAATACTAAACCCATGACGTGATACATGTTTATTTGTCAGCCAAGCGAAAATTGTCTGAGGGAATCAAAAGTGGGCACGATTACAAAGACGCGGTAAGCACAGCATAATCGCAGTCGCATCGGCAGTTTCGCGATTGATTATCCTCCCTAGAGCAACTTCTTCGCTTTCTCCAACTGTGCTTCGAGGTCTTCGTGCCACAACCACCTGTACCGAGTTTCCAGCCACTCTTTCAAGGCATCTGTATCGTCGCCAACGCCAGGAAGCGTTAAATCCAGTGCGACGCCTGCATTCAAACTATTTTCGACCAGTTGCTGAGTACGAGGGCGTCGGACAGCGTCGTACGCTCGGAAAGCAGCTTCAATGCTCGCAGACCCACGCATGGAAGCGATTAAGTTGCTGAGGATATATGCGTCTTCCATGGCCATGCCGGCGCCAGCTCCCATATGCGGTGTCGTCGCGTGAGCGCTGTCGCCGAGCAGGCACATGCGGCCCCTGCAGTACGGCGCTGAGTGCCGAAGGTTGAACAACGCCCATTTCGACGGCAGACAGTACCGCTGGATAAGATCGACGAGCGGGGGAAACCAGCCCTCGAAATAGCGTACGAACTCGTCTTTGGTCGTAGGAACAGTCCATTCATCCTGATCCCAAGACTTGTCTGGGTCAAGGGGTATAGCTACCATGTTGGTGAAATCGCCGTGCTCGACAGGGTAATTGATCATGTAGGCGCCGTAGCCACAATAGATCTGCCCGTTACGAGCAAGCTCAGGTCCCAAGGCGCGCTCAGCCTCGGCCTTTGGTACCATAGCCCGGAAGGCATATTCGCCTGCGTAGCTCGCTTGGACTGCGGGATCGCAGACGATCTCTCGGACTTTGCTCTTGATGCCGTCGCAGCCAATTAGCGCACTCGCCGTTGCTGTGGTCCCATCTACGAAGTGCAGTCTGAGCGTGCCATCAGGCTGCTCTTCAACGCCCTCAAAGCTCTTCCCAAAACTTGTGGTCCCCTCGGGTACAAGCGAGACCAGCACGTCCAGCAGTCGTGCCCTGTGTATGCAACTCCTCGCCCGGACCCCGATCTGCTTCGCAAATTCAGGGTGCCACTTGTCCACCAAGTGCCACATCAACTCGCCAGCCTTCTTTCCGCCATCTTTCCTCTCGTCCATGCCCCATCTCAGGGATGCGAATGTGTCATCGTGCTCGCGGTTTTCGTTGAACGTTGCGTGCTTCTTGTAGCCTTCGAGCAACGCCTCGTCGATCAAGCCTAGGGCTCGCGTTGCGTTGGCCCCAAAAGTTACGCCAGCGCCAATTTCAGAAAATACCGGAGCAGCTTCGAAGATGTGGATGTGGATTCCGTGCTTGAGGAGCCCGATAGCGAGCGCCAGCCCACCGAGCCCGCCGCCGACGATGGCGATTGGGAGCGCGGGATCATTCTGAAAGGTCGCCGCGTTCGAGTTTCCAGAGGAAGTCATGCTCGCGACGGCAGAGGAGGGGAGGAGGATGGCCGTACCCCGGCGGGGCTGGAGCTGGAGGGGTTCTTGTAGGCATGGTCCTGCTGAGGGTAAGCTCGTACTATTCCCCACATCTGGACAAACTAACGACTAAGAGACGAAAAAGGGTAGTGTGATTTGGGCTCCGGTCTAAGTATCGATCCCCTGTGAAGGCAGCTCCAAGCAACATGGGAAGCCTGTGGATACTACGTCTGCGAGGAGTGGAGAAGAGTTAAGGTGGGGCCTTCAACGCCACAGTGGATTATGTAATCCTCGCCAGCCACATGCTCAATCATTATCTGCCTTCGTTTCTCCTCAACCTTCTTCGGACGACCCTACCAAGTGCCGCTCCTTATCATGAAGTCGAACCTTACATCTCGTCTCCACTCCTGTCCTAGGCCACGAGACCGGTCAAGGCTGAAATGGCCCCCAACCAAGCGCCGTGGCTCTCCCACGGACCAATCCCGTCTCGAGGGCAGGTTAGATGCGCGAAGGATGCCGAAATCGACGCCACGAAGGCGGCTGTGTATGCGGGTGAGCCGCATCAGGTCAAAAGCTTCTACTCTGGCGTCGTGGTGAGCTGATGGGCGAACGACTTGCAAAATGCTAGAGGCCGATCTTCCCCACTACCCCTTTTGTCTTCCGTCATATGTCGCCGCTTTTGATGATGGGCAACTTGCGCAGCAAGAGTTGAAGACGGAAACGAGGTCCTGGCGCTCGGAAGGCTACGCGGCGGAGTCGAATGTCCTCGTCCTGGACCACCATCATGGAGTTGGAACCAAGAGATATTGTTCAGATGCGGATATCCACCAAATCCTGGATGAGCCTCCGCCTCAGGTTCGATTCATCCTCCTGTTGCCTACAGTGCACGAAAAGATTGCAGCCGAGGTGGCAAAGAATCCGGATGCCGCTGAAGTTCTGCGCAAGAACGAGCTCTACGATGAGAATACGGTAGACCCAGCCGATCCCGAGAAACCCTCGACGTTCACTAGCGATCAGTTCAACATCTCACGGAAAGCACTTTTCGAAATCTTGACAAAATACGATATTGCGCCGGCTGCCTGTTCGCACATTAGGGGTCAAGAGCAGATTTTCGGGTCCAGAGTGAGGAAGAACGAACAGAAGGATATCATATCCTTTGGTATGAGGCAATTCTATCCACATTAAAAAATCGACAGCTGACCAACCTCATAGAGTTTTGGTACGCTATACGGGCACGAGCGTACTATCGCAAAGTCGACAAGGATGCGGACTTGAAGGTGACTATAGTCACCAGGTACGATGTCGAGAGCGATACTACAGTCGTACTGCTGAAGTATCGATCATGGAATGACCTGCCCTCCAAGTTAAAGCGAGAGCTGATCGCAAAGGTCGAAGAGTTAGTTATGCAACCGAGCACAGAATCTATCGCGAGCAACCCTTTCGCAATCACTCTGCTGCACTTCAACTCGACAGCCCAATGGTATCGCCGAGCAGCGCGTGACCCGCGAGACAGCGTTAGAGATGAAGAAGAGAAGGCCCACATTCAGGCGAAAGGGACCCGGAACGAGGTCAATGCAATTGACGTGCGAACGCTCCATCTCACGATGCGAAACCTCGACCAAGACAAGGTGCAGCTAACATTTATCCTGGGCGTGATAGATCGGCTACGCAAGCAGCATGACCTGTTCTACAGGCTAGTGAAGAAAGTACCAGCGCCCGAAGATCGAGACTGGCTGTCTCTACGCGTCGACGAGGAGTATGATCGCCTGGAAAACCAAATCACCTACTTTCGTTCTTCGATTGAAGATGTTTCGAACAGAGCACAACGTCTCCTTGACCTAGTAAGTCTCAGGATTTCGCGGGTGGCGGCGGACGATGTACTCATACTAGGCAGCTATTCAACCTTTCTGGGCAGCATAATGCTCGTTGGAGCGAAAGAGTTGGAATGCAAGCTATGCACGAAAGCGCATCAATGAAAGCTATCGCCGTTGTTTCCATGCTCTTCCTCCCGGGGACGTTCGTCTCCGTGAGTATCTCTCCACACCTCCCGGTGGGTGTGCGCGAATTTCGCTAAGCGACGTTTAGGGTATTCTCGGTACCAATCTGTTCTCTCCAGCGCAATCGACGTCTACTGCGGCCGCAAGCTCCCCCTTCAGCGTCTCTTCGCAATGGTGGATACTTCTCATCACTATGATTCCCCTCACTGGCCTGACGTTCCTCATCTGGTTTATGTGGAAGAGCAGGACTGAAGCGGATATCACCCGAAAGATAGCACTGGAAATCTCTGGAACAAAGCAAAGTCAACAAGACGTAGAAGGAGGAAACGGACCTCAGCAAAAGCGCCGGAGGGGTCTTATCACGCTCTCCGGGTTTCGCTGATTAATTATGGTCTGCTGGCGGATCTTTTCCCCAACCAGGTATGGGTGCCGGTCTAGCGTCGCATAGCCACAGATACGAGTATGCAGGAGGATGCGCCTCACTGCTCACCTCAGGGAACCTCGCTTCCCCCTAAAACTTTTACTGGGGCACGACATTCAGCCCAACTATGATGCAATATCCCGAAGTGCTCCCCTTGTGAAGCAAAATAGCCTCTTCTAAATGTCGCTCACCCAGCAAAACGTCGATCTTGGGCATGCCCCAAGAGGCTCGATGGGAGAGTTTACGTTTCCAGCACTGGCTGCTGGGCCACCCTCGCGGAGGAATTGGTACAAGGAATTGCTTGACGATCCGCAGTGTGCTGGAAATCCTGTGAGTGCTCCAGTCTAGGGGTTTAAAGCAGGGTTGACAATCCTCAGGCGCGCGTTCAGGAGGCATATGAAACTCATCGAGAGGCATACGGCCTAAATCAATGCAGAGCATTTCTAGCTGCGGGAATGAACCCAGTGACTCCGGACCAAGCGCTTATCAAGCACCTGGAGAGGGAAAGGAGACGCAATGCCAGCAAGAATGGACCTGTCGACCTATCTAACGACCTGGATGGACAGGATGTCAACTGCCTCGTGATCTGGGCACGACCTCCACCACAGATCATCACGCTCATTCAAAACCTTCAGCAGCGAATCGCATCTCTCGTCGGACCGGATATTTATCTGATACCATCCAAGGATCTCCATCTCTCCGTCATCGAGCTCTCGCACCGACACTCAGCCCCGCATCTGCGCGCGGTCGAAAACGAGGTCGAAGTCTCCCGAATTCAGCAAATCCTCAATTCCGTCTCGAACCTCCCCAGAAAGCCTAGACTCATATCTCCACAGCTAAGTTTCGACAAGATGGGAATTGCGTTAAACTTCATTCCGACGAAGGAAGACCCATATACATACCACCACTTGAGGAGCGATATGCATGCTCTGGCTTTGGAGAGCGGAGTCAGCATCGATATGTGTTATACGGCGCCTTCAGCGCATGTAACGCTTGGCCGATTCATTGGAAATGCCTTCTTTGAAGGTCCAGAGGGGAGGAAGGAGTTCGCGACCCTCGTTGGGGAGATCAACGAGGAACTGCGAGACTCCGATGTGCCAGAATGGGTCGTGGGTAAGAACACTGGCTTGGAATTGCAGCTCGGCTATTTGAAGTTTGGGAGAGAAAGAGAGAAGGCGGATATGCTTGGTAAATGTTAAACCGACGACAACCCGCTAAAGCGCTCCCTAAATCTATCTCAAAACTAATCTGAATAGGCAGGCTTTCCATTACCTCCCTTCGTTCCTATTTCCTATCGTCCTTCATCTCGCTCTCAACCTCCTCGTGATTGCATCGCCATGGAACGCCACAACCCATAGCAGGATCGTCGCAAGCGTGAGGGGCACCGTGATCGCCCAATACAGCCACAATTTCTCTGACACGGCCCAAGTTTGTCGGCCTGAGTCAACATTAAAATCAAAGAAATTCATCCCGAAGAGGCCCGATACGAAGGTTCCGGGGAGGTACACGAGGCCGACGATTGCGATCGAGCGCATATTGTTGCTGTCTTTTCGCGAATCCTCGCCCATTTGCAGTGTGATGCGACTGTCGCGCTGCGCAATTAAATGGAACGCCTATGCAGTCAATTCTCCAACTGTCCGCTTCTTTGGGCGCTCCTACGAACCAGGTTGATCTCATTCTGCAATCTTTCTCTCAAAGATTCTGATCGCCTTTTGATTCCCTTCATATCTTTCCCTAGCACAGACAGCCGCTCCAGACCCTCCAGATTTTGCTCCCTTTGCTTCGGGCTTGTGGAAGCCGCTACTGCGAATCGTCTGCAGTACTTCTGGACACACTCCGTCGTGTCAAGCGCCACATCCAGCGTCTCGTTGGAGTGGATGAGATGCCGCGCAATCTCATGAAGAAATTCGCAATTCGGCGAGTAGTTCGAATCCCTACGAGCCTAGTACCATTGAGCGATGACCGGTAAAGCGAAGTATTGGTACGTACACGCTCTGCGTTCCGGACCCAGTCGCGGAGGGACCACACTGACCGATCGTACATGTCTCTTACGGTTTCGAGGAATATCTCGTGCCACTTCGCTATCGTATGCGCATCACAGGCACCGAGCTTCATTTGCAGAGCTTTCCGCATATCGCTCGGGCAGTTGAGGCACATAACAAACGAAGCATTCTTCGCGCGGTATCTGCTGAATGTCGTAACTTGCTCCCAATAATATGAGAGCTGGCCGGCGATTCGATCGCGCAAGACCTGCTTGATCTTGAAGGTATACCAGACACCTATGGACCGGTGAGCCATTCAGTGTCGCGCGAATCTAGCCTATACTTACTATGACTTCTACGGCCACCGTCGCTAAGCGGGTAGTGGCGGCTGCCAAAAGAGCCATTCAAGTCCCTAAGGGCCGCAGCTACGAGATCGGAGGGCAACAAGCTTCTGCATTCCTCGCCTCGTTGAGTGACTTTTCCAAGGCCCTGGGCGGATCCGAATCTGGCATGATTAGTGGAATCTGGGATGCGCCTTGCACGGCACGAACATAATGCGAAGTCGATTGTTGGCGGTGACGCCTTCACACGGTCTATCTAAATCCGCTAATTCAGCATCCCAGGTCGACCTGCGAGACTCAATTCCTACATCCGCAGTCAGAACGCTCCTTTGGCAGATGAAGGAGTACGGGATTTACCTTGCTCGAGTACATCTACTTCGTTCAGTCTCATTTTCCTTGGATTGAATGTGAGGTTGGAAAATGAGTTTTGGTGTTCTCGACTGTTGCCTTGACCGGAAGACCAGTGGGGGCCGTTTCAGCCTCACGGAGCTGAACATAGCCTTGCTTGAGCTAAGGCAGCAGCGCAATGCGGGGCATTCCTCCTGCATCTACTCGACTCCTCTTCTGTTCGACCTCCTAAGCCTGAGGATCCATCTCATCGGCGACTCCGATGCCGGACGTACATAATTACACGGTCGGCTTCGTCTGTGCCCTCACCACTGAAGCCGTCGCGCTGCGCTCCTTTTTCGATGAACAGCATGAACCCCCAGTCATTCCATCGCTCCACGGCTCCAGTCAGGACAACAATGTATACACCACGGGAAAGATGGAAAGCCATAACGTTGTGGTCGCCTCGTTGCCACAGGGCAAATACGGCATATCCCCAGCAACGAGCGTTATCGGCGACATGGTGCGCAGTTTCCCGAATTTGCGATGTTGTTTGATGGTAGGTATTGGTGGCGGTGCCCCGAGCAAAAACCATGATATTCGCCTTGGAGACATCGTCGTGAGTGCACCAGTTGGGAGGACCGGTGGCGTACTCCAATACGATCACGGGAAGGCTATTCAACATCAGCCATTCAAGATAACCCAGCACCTCAATGAGCCACCGTCGTTCTTATTGTCCGCCGTAGGTAAACTCGCACAAGACTACGAGTTGGAAGGACATCAGCTGCAAGATATGGTGGGCGGCGTCCTCACCAAATACAAACGGTTGGCGAGAAAGTACCGACGCCCGGCGGCGACTACCGACCGCCTATACGTCCCCAATTTTGTCCATCCAGGACCTAGCGGTTGCTCCGCGCTCTTCGTCGACGACGCGTCGACCATCGTCCAGCGAGCAGCCCGAAATGAAGACGTAGACGACCCTGCTGTACATTACGGAATCATAGCAACGGGATCATCTCTCATGAAAGTCGCCACAGTCCGAGATAAGTTGGCCGAGGAAGAGGACGTTCTATGTTTTGAAATGGAAGCGGCGGGATTGATGAATCGCTTTCCTTGCCTTGTCATCCGCGGAATCTGCAACTATTCGGACTCTCACAGAAACGACGACAGGCACGGATATGCGGCGATTATGGCAGCAGCATACGCCAAGGAGATCCTGCGTGTTCTGCCTCCTTCGAAGGTCGCAGCTGTGGAGAAAATCAGCAAGATGCTCAGGGTCAGTCCTGGGTCACTTTACAAACATCTGGCTCTTCATTGACTTGCCTTACGTATAAACCAGATATAGAGGAGTGCGTGAACGAAATGACGCGAACGGTGCAAGAATCCTGCGCTGAGCGAGAGGAAGAAGAGATCTTGCACTTGCTCACACCTACGGACTACACCTCCCAGCAAAATGCCTAAACGATGAGCGCATGAAGAAACCGGTCAATGGTTCCTAGATGCAAAGAAATTCCAGACGTGGCTCAAAGATGAAGGCCAGGCGCTGTTCTTGCCCAGCATGCCTGGAGCAGGCAAAACTTTCATCACATAGTTGTTCGTCATCTTCGGTCCACAAGGCCAACCTCAATGGGTGTTGGCTTGGCATACATCTCCTGCAACTACCGTCAACACAACAGCCAGGCGCTGGCAGACCTTATCAGCAGTCTTCTAAAGCAGCTTGCGCAGTCACAGCGGCCATTCCCCACACTCCTGAAGCAACTGTACAAAAAGCACGAAAGCAGCAAAACGCAGCCTTCTATGAAAGAACTAAAGGCTACTCTATATCACGTTGCCTTGTCCTACGAGAGGTGCTTCATTGTCGTTGATGGGCTCGACGAGTGGCAGTAGAATAATGGCGTTCGACAAGAGTTCCTCAAGATATTGAAAGACGTCCAGGAAACATCGGACGCAAATATACTGGCAAGGTCCCATAATAGCCAATGCATCCGGGAGCACTTCAAGGAAGACGCGAATTTCCCAATCAGGGCCTCGGATGAAGACATTGGCCGATACCTACAGCATCAGATCCCGCACGTGCTTCCGATAGTGATCAATGACCAGGCCCTCAGGAGAGAAATCAGGCTTCTATCATGCAGGTAGCGAACGGAATGTAAGCCATGCGGCCCTTCCTTAGAAGAAGTCTACTGTAATAACGGTTTTCTAGGTTCTTGCTGGCTAAGCTTCATCTTAGCGCATTGAAAGGGAAAGTGAACATTAAGCAAGTGAAACTGGCACTGCGGCAATGCGCCTACAAGACTATGGCAATAATTAAATGCCACCACGCGTAGTGTCAAAACACCTCCCTCTTTTTACCTTTATTCTTTAGATTTAAAACTACTTAAAGGAAGTAGGTCGCTACTACTTATTAGATGTTAATCCTGCATATCCTTGCCTTTTAAAGAAGGATTCTTATTTAACGAAGAAAATTCTTATAAGGTAGTTAGTAAGGCAGGTAGACAGTATACTAAGAAGCAGTAAAAGAATATATTAGGCAGTACTAGTATATAGTTAAATCCTTATAGAGTAAGAATAGAAAGGAGACTAGGCTATATACTAGGCTGGCACGTAACTAGAGTTAGCCTGACCAGGCTCTGAGAGGTCTCTGGCTAGATAGGCGTCACAATAGCTTTTTTAGGTAGGCGCGATCGCGTTGTAGGGGAACTAAACTTTTAGCTTGGCACTGTACTACAGTCATCATATTAACTCTAGAGTCTCCAGTACGATGCCTCTTTGCTGAATAGCGTCTGCTGACATCCTCGGATCATTGATGCTGATGCATCCATCGTCTTTGTTCTCGAACACGAAGGGCGGCAAAAAAGGATCGAGCGACGTCACCTCTTCCCAGCCAGGAGGTAACGATCCAAGCCTTAGATCACCCTTCAACAGCTCACCTGTCTCGGTGTTGACAAAGTACGGCAATGCCCAGCCTTTGGTGACAGGAAGCGCATCTTTCCACGGCGGCTCTAAAGGCGGCTTCAAGGCCTCGCCGAGCATCAGCCCATGCACGAAGCACGGCCCAACGACCTCGTATCGGTCGGAACCTCCAGGCCGTATAACCATCGGGAAGTCGCATCCAAGGATTACAGCAACTTCGTCACCTAGTTGTAGAGGTTAGCACCGCACGGTGGTAGGTGGCTAGAGGTAGGCCACAAGATGGGGACTCGCCTTCGCGCAGGCCTCTTGCGGAGACACCCATATACCCTTCCGTGGTAGTAAAGAGGCATTCATTCGCGAAAAAGCAGTCTTTGAATGCCCGCGCCACTTCGTCATCAAGTTCGGCGCTGGCTAATGCCGGCGTCAAGAGCTCACGAAGCCGCCGAATTGACGGACACGGGTTATCGCCCAGAGCTCTGTCGCTGGTCCTGCCCCGCACAAGCTCTTCGACATATGCATCCATGGAAAGTCCTCCCGAGACGTACATGTTGCTTTCTGGATCTTTTGGCGCCCAATCACGGACCACTTCGATGAGTTGTACAAATGTACCAGTCAAGTCGTAGCTGACACGACTGATGGTGGAAATGCGTCTCCCGGTGACTTGCAGATGGTAAGCCGGCTCGATGAGCTTCGCAACAGCGCTGGAGCGTGCGGAAGCATAAAATCTTCGAATGCTCAAATACCCCATGTTTGCACCTTCAATTGGTCGCTCCAAGTTTGGCACCCACGATGGATATCCCTCGAGGCGCGTCGTCATGTTGCAGTGGTTGATCATATTCAATTTCTGGTAGACTTCCATCTCAGCCAAGACGAGCTGTGCGTATGTCTTCCACGCAGGGGTTGAATAGTCCACCTCAATCTTGGCTACGATTCTGGGATCTAGCAGACCTAGAATTCCGTAAACCTTGTCTCGAGGGTCTGAGCATTGCTGATTTCGCGTCCAGAGGAAAAGGTGCTCACATGAAGCAAGCGGTGGTGCCATCAAGCCTCGTGCATATGGGAAGAGGCGGTCCCTGATATCATGTGGCAGTATGCTTGATTTCTGCCGGAGAACCAGCAGTGCCTTGCGTACATGGACCCAAGAGATGGTGTCTCGGCCGCATTGGAGCACCACTCGGTCGCACGAGAGAGCTTCCTGCAAAACCCAGACACGTTCAAACCATGGTCGATGCAGCAGCGACAATATTGATTTCCATGTCTTTCCGTCGTAGGGCAGCGCAAACCCGTCTCGCCACCAGTCGTGCTCCTGAGCGTTTGGGGCATCGCCCCATCGATGAGAAATTACGTATTCCACCTGTTTACTGAAATACTCTAAGGCCTCTAGCGCATGTTTGCTGTCCTCGGACTCGGAGCCCAACCAGATTATGACCTTCTCGGAAAGGGGGTAGATTTGGCTCATCCGTTTGACTTGTCGGCCGCGTTCTTCAATATCGGCTTGGTTGATACAGATGGCGTCGATCCACAACGTGCGCGGCCGATCAGGATATCTTAGATGCCCCAGAGCAGCAGCTAGATTTTTGCGGATCTTTAACCAGGCTGGCGTGTTGTGGGTACTGGCTGGGTCGGTAATGTGGATGTATTCTTCGTTATCGGCTGTTCCCCAGGAATAGGACAAGGCCTCGTATGGAGGTACGTGCAACGCGAAGCTATCGCCAACAGAATGCTCTGGCAGTTCGTACGCTTTTGGATCATACTCAGCATCTGGGTGTTTCCAAGAATTAGGGATTCCCGAATGGCGTGGGCTCATGAACAGGTATCGCCCATCCAAAGTCTGTTCCACCGTCCAGCCATCCGGGAGAGTTTTCTGTAATGCGCTGACAGGTAGCCTTTCATCCTTGAATGGTGTATTTGGCTCGAGAAGTGGATAATGATGAATGTTGCAGCGCAGGACGTCGTGGTAGCTGCCTGGCTGTAAGAAGACCAGCCTCAAGTCACCTACTGTGGCTTGGAGTTCGGTGTAGACATATGAAGCCATCGCAAGCCACCCTATTAAGGTGAGATACGTTCGAAGGTCGGTTTCTGTGAATGATGCGAAGAGAAGGGGTTTGCCCGATTGAGGAGCACAGCCCCCGGAACGGAAAAGCCCCAGACCCGTCGGCAAGGCGCACGGATTCTCTAGGTGCTACGTAGGCTTCCATTCGTACTTCCCCACGCAATAGCACTCAAGAGTGAAGAGTCATCACCGCCCAGCTTCAATCTACTAACAGTCGACATGGACGGGGCAAAGGACACCAATGCGGAGAAATTGACGGCTTCGGAGCGAAGCTCTGCTGTCCATCGCAAGCCTCGATTCCTCGTCATTGGCGCCGGCCGGCGTGGAACCGCCTACGCGTCTGCCGTGCGACGAGAGGGATTGCCAGCTATCATTGCTGCGGTTGCAGAGCCAATCCGGTCGACACGGATTTCGTTTGGCAAGAAATATGTTTGGGAGGATGGGGTACCACGGGAAGACCAGACTTTCGATTCGTGGCAGCATTTTCTCGACTACGAGAAGAACCGACGGGAAGCCGAAGCTGCCGGTGAGAAGGTCTATGCTGGGATTGACGGCATCATTGTCTGCACCCAGGACCACACGCACAAGGAGATTCTGCAAGCGTTTGGACCGTTGAAATTGCACGTCCTATGCGAGAAGCCGATTGCAACATCTCTCCAGGACTGTCAGGACATATACGTCAGCCTCGGCGGAGCAAACAGTCCAGAAAAGATCTTCTCAACCGGTCATGTCCTGCGATACAGCCCTCACAACATGCATTTGAGGAGGCTTCTGTTAGAGGACAGGGCGATCGGGGAGGTCATATCGGTCGAGCATACAGAGCCAGTTGGTTGGTTCCATTTCTCACACTCTTATGTGCGAGGCAACTGGCGAAAGGAGTCCGTTGCGGCGCCATCACTTCTTTGCAAGTCTTGTCATGACATCGACTTCATATTGTGGCTACTCTGCTACAGGACGGACTTCGGCGAACCGGCGCACATGCCCAGCCTGATTTCCTCAGTTGGCAACCTGTCACTTTTCACCAAGCATCGAAAACCGACGGCAGCTGAAAACGCCACTAATTGCTTCTCATGCTCTCACGAACGGAGCTGCGATTGGAGTGCCAAGAAGTTGTACGTCGAGAAGCTCTACGACAAGGGAGAACGAGACTGGCCCATATGTGTCGTCGTCCCAGATATAGAAGACATCACAGCTGCATCGGGGACCGACCACGGGCGTTCCGTCTTGACAGAGGTTCTTTCTGCAGACTACGACGCCTCTACACCAAGAGCCACCATCGAGTCCAAGCAGTGGTATGGCCGTTGTGTCTGGGAGTCCGACAATGATGTCCTTGACGATCAAATTGTCACTCTAACCTGGGATGACGACTCTCGCGCTGTCAGTGGTGAGGAATTTCCTGACCGCGGACCCAAGACCGCAGTCTTCCACATGGCCGCTTTTACGGAAGCCCAGTCCAAGCGGCGGGGCAAAATCTCGGGCACTCACGGAGAGATACAGTACGACAGCAACGAGATTCGAGTCTACACATTTGATAAATTCCGGGACCCGGAGGCGGTGAAAGTGTTCACCCCCCCAAAGGCCGCTGGCGGTCATGGCGGTGGTGACGGTGGTCTGATGAACAATTTCTCACAGGCTGTGGAGGCTGTCATCAACAGTAAACTCAGCGTAGAGCGGGCGCAAGCAAAACATGTTGGTTGCACCTTGAAGGAGGCATTTATGAGCCATGCTATGGTCTTTGCTGCCGAAGAAGCTCGACTTGGAAGGAAGATTGTTGATTGGCAAGATTGGTGGGCGAAGCTGGAGGAACGGCTCCTTGCCCAGTGAACTTGGGCAATTGATGATTACCTACTCTTGAGTAATTACGAGCTTGTTACCAAGTATATTTCATACATGCTAGCCCGGCTTGTTCTCCAGCCACAAATCATTCACCACCATGAACCGACTGAAGGCAACCCACCCATATCGAAACCATACCATCTGGTTCCGGTGTGCCCTAGTCATGGCCCGCCACGCCGTCGACACCCCGCCAGCACCAGATAGCCCGGCCATAAAGACCAACCCGTCCGGGTGGGCCATGTCGCCGCGGCCGGCGCCTCGCCCCCAGGCAGTCATCAACGTGGCGAACATGTCGCTCTCGAGTGCGCAAGGAACGGGACTGGCTCTCAAAAGGGGTGAAAATGCTACTTGACCCTGAGAGCTACGCTTCTTTGCACCCAAGAGATGGGGGTTGACTGTATCCTGGGCGGCACGACGAGATACCACGACCGGTTATGGCCGTCAATGGCCTGGCGGGCATCATTCCGAAGGACGCTGGCCGAGTATTTGGATGCGCACCGCCCTCTAAGGGCCATCAACAGTGGAAGAAGCATCTTAGCACATGTCCGTACGAGAGTGCATCCGCGAAGACACCCCAAACATTTCGAGACGCCATTAGAACGCGTCAACAATCTTCTGCACACAGACTCAGAGGAAGAGATCATTCCGGACGCAAGCCCGCAATACCCGGGGCTCAATCTCCACCGGAGAGTTCACAGAATCAGCATCCCGATTGAGGTGTCGTTCAGCCCGTCCCACCTCTCTTCAACCGCGTACAGTCCCACACATCACCGATACAGCTGCTCGCCACGTCCACCACGACCATAATCTACATACTCACGCGACCCAACCCCAGCTCTTAGCTGGTTATCCAGAACAGCTGGCGTCATGCTTTCTGTCGTCTAGGCACTCAGCGGAATCTGCATGGGTGTAGAGTTAGAAAAGAAGCGGGGACTCATACCTCGCGCAATTCTTACGAATAGGTCAGACATTGTCTCTCGTAGAAACAAGCGCTACAACCACAATTACGGAGCATGTGTCGTATAAATGCATACCGAACGATACCCAGAAACCCTCTGAGTAAGTGAGTAAGTGCAGTGATCCTCATATCCCCCCAGATAATCGCACTCATCCACCACCCTTCAAAACCCATCCCGAACCCAAAATCCCACACCCCTCTAGTCTACTCTCGCCCCACCAACACCAACAACAGAAACAACCCCGAAAGATAAGCTGCCGCTTCGCTTCCCGCACTCTTCGCCAGGGCAGGGCTACCAGGCCTGCAGCATGCAGCTCAACAGATCGGCCGGGGTGCGGTGGCGTAGACCGTTGAATGGTTGGGACAAAGCGTTTCGGGTGGAGTCGGGCGGTGGCGGCGATTGGGCAGAGCTAGCTAGCTTTCTACCTTAGCTGCGGTCCCCACAGATACGTAGAGGGCCCCACTTTCGCAAGGCTTATCTTATCTGGGCGGACCGGGGCAGTGGAGCGGACTGGTTGCCACTGCGGCTGCGGCTGCGCGTTGTCATGTGAGTGCGCGACATCCCCCTCCACTGCGCTTGTGCGATGGTAGATGGCGGATGGAGAGCGAGGACAGCGGGAGCAAGTGAACGACGGGAGTATGCATTTGGCATCTCTCGATAAATTAAACTACATAAGTAAAGTCGACACGGCGACTATGATGGGCCACGAAGCAAGGGCCCGAAAAGGATCAAAACGCTCCAAACACCTGCGCCGCCCTGAAGGAAGAAAAAAAGCGAAAGGGGATATTGCGCCTCTATGCATGAATAGCAATAGACTTTTGCATCAAATCAAAACACGAATCCTGGCCGTCTTCCAAAATTCTACTCTCCTGTATCATTATCGTCGTATTCAGACATCCACCGAAACATAACTCTACACTGGTCTACCTCTAGAATGAGGCCACGGCCACAGCAACGGCCTGATCGTCCGAGTGGCTGATGCTGATGCTGACCTTCTTGACACCGACACGCTCCGCTTCTTGTTCAGCGGCTCCATATAGCTACGATGGGGTTAGTTCCAATGCAAGTCTTGTCGAAGGAGCAGATCTTACCTTGACAGCGGGAGCTCCATTCTCATCGCTTGTAATCTCAATGTCCTTCAGCGCGGCGCCAGCACCCTGGCCCTTCACACCGAGCGACTTGAACACAGCCTCCTTGGCTGACCATCTGCCAGCGAAGCTTGACTGAGGGCTGGCTGCCTTCTGGCAGTACGCAATCTCTTGGGCGGTGAAATTACGCTCAATGAAGGTGTCGTTCTCAATGTTGATCGCATCGATCTTCTCGACATCCACGCCGACATTGGTGTTGGCGGAAGCGGTAGCTTGGGTGATGGACTCAAGCATCTTCCTCGTCTCCTCAGTTTTGGCGTCTTTCTTCGGAGCGTCGACGAACTTCTTGGGATACGAGTACTTGGCGGTCTTCTTGTCGACAGTGACGCGCGCACGCGGGTTGAGGAAGACTTCTTGCATCTTCTCGTCCTCGTACGGCGCCTTGTCCTTAGCACGGAACATGGTGTTGTTGATGAGACTGTCGTGGAAGTATCGGTAAGCCTTCTTCTGGCGAGCCTCGGCCTTCTGTTTGTAGGTGGCGTATTCAGCGTGGTCGAGAGTAGCGAAAAGATACTTGGGATGGATACCGATGGCCTGGGCACCTTTCTGACCGAAGCCGAACGAAGTGACGGAGAAAGCCTTGACGCCATCCGTCTGAAGAGTACGAGACGGGTAAACGATGTAGTCAAACTGCTCCATCACCTTGTCCACATTGTCGGCATTGCGGTTGCCCGGCACGAGACCGGAGTTGAGGACCTGCAAGCAGCCGTTGAACATCCAGGCACCAGCCGCACCCTTGGGATGACCGGTAAGGTACTTCTGGAAGATACCGAGCAGAGCATTGCCCTTGGTGCGGCCGAGGTGGCGCATCTGGTGGCAGATGACGTCCGACTCATTCTTGTCGTTCGCAACAGTTGAAGTACCGTGGAAAGAGGCGACGTCGAGGTCGTCAATGGTGAGGCCCCATGTGGCAAGGGCGCCACGGAGAGGGGCAATGCGCGAGTCCTGCTTCCAGAAGGCGTTGCCGAGGCTGTTGAGGGCGTCCTTCTCCTGTCGCTTGGCTTCCCGCTCGATATGGGCGGCGCGCTCTTGAAGGTATTCGGACTCGTTGAAGTTTTCGGCGGCATCCTTCATGGCGGCAACTTCTTCTTGGAGGTACAAAAGCTCTGACTCCTGCCACTGCTTGATCTGCTTGCGGCGTAGATCCATCTGTCGCTTCCTGTACTTGATATCAAGCAAAGGAGACGGGAATTTGGACGGCATCTCGCGTGCAGTTGTCAAAACACCTTTGCCTGGTGCAGGGACGGAGCGGCCAATTTTGTCAGTGGCCGTAGCAGTGAAGCCGAGGATACCGTAAATCGGGACACCCATATCCAAGGCGAGTCTGGCGTCCATGATGACCTGCATACCGCAACCCTGCGATTCCATAAAGCCGTTCCTGGTAGTGGTAGTCGGACGAGACATCTCCTTGGGCGTGCGACCATGAGCAAACTCGTCCTCAGCGTTGCTGGTAGCTTTCATGTTGGCGAACTCGTATGAGCCTTCCTCCTGGAAGTCATCGAAGCCACCGACGAAGCAGACGCGGGCCTTGCCCTCAACGATAGTGTCGTAGCCGATATCGACAGACTCCACGGCAGTAGCGCATGCACCGACAGGGGTCTTGATGGGACCAGTGGAAGACAGGAGCAGCATGTTGATCCAAGCACTCATGGTGTTGATGAAAGACTCCTGAAGAATGTCCTTCTGGATGGGCTTGTCGAGATAACGGTCCTTGTACATGCCACGGAGAGCAGTAGTGCCACCAATACCAGAACCAATGCAGTTACCGACCTCGGAGAGGTGGACATACTTGTAGAACTCGTACGGATCTGTGATACCGCTGGAAAGTAGACACTCCGCGGTGGAGACAAGGACGAAGAGAGTAACAGGGTCGACTTGAGAGATAATGTCATCAGGGACACCATACTTCTTCGCATCCCAGCCGGTGGGGACTTGACCAGCGACGAGACGGTCGAATCGGAGGGCCTTGGGAATCATGAGGGTAGCGCCCTTCCTTAGTCGAACGGTGTATTCTCCAGAGTCTGGAAGCTCGAAGATCTCGACCTTGTCACCGTGCTGACGCTTGAATTCATCGGCGAGCTCCTTGGAAGCCTCAAACGGATCGAGGTCCTCCTCAATCTGAATTTCCTGGAGCAGCTGCTTCTTCTTCGGGTCATACCCGTTGAATAGCTCAGCCTCAATCAGACGAATGCCGGAGTGATCCAAGATGTGCTTCTCGTACTTGGACTTGACGTCGTTGTCGTCCACGGGCTCTCCAGTCTTGGCGTCGACCCAGCCAGAGTAGCTCTTGCCCTTGAGAGGACCATTGTGGTTCTTGATGAGCCCCATCATCCAAGCCATCTCGACGCATCCTTCCAGCGAGAACTCGCCGTTAGCTTCCATCTCCCAGCGAGTCCTGCTGTTGCCCCATGGACCTATCTCAGCAAAACCAGTCACGACGACAACCTTCTCGAGATCGACCATTCCCTTGAGGTCATTGTTGAGCGGCTTGACCTCAGTCTCCCAGTCGGGGACCTTGGGGAACTCAAACTTCAGGTTCGCTCTCGGCTGGATGGTGGCCTTCTTGTACAGTGCCTCACTCGCTTCGCCGTTGACAATCTTGTTCTCAATGGCGTTCTCCTTGATAACGGCTTTGCGGACCTCGCTGGTCTCCATGTACTCCTTGCGGAGGTCGGTCATGAGGTCCTTGAGGTTGGGAATGTACTGGAAGCCGCCATTCAGATCAGCCCAGACGGGCTCAATCTGGCAGAGGTTGACAATCGGAGGAGCCATGAGGCCGAGCAAGTTGAAGGCCATCTCTTGCTGCGAGAAGGTACGAACACCGTACCTCTCGATGCCTTCAGCGACAATGTTGTTGCCAGCCATGAGACCTGTGCCGCGGGTCCAGCCGATAATAGCTCCGCAAATGGTGAGGAAGCTGCCCCAGCTCTCAGAGTGCCACCTGGTAAAGAGAGTCTCTAGAGCAATCTTGGATTCCGCATACATTCCGTCGTTGCCGAAGGTTCCATGGTTGGGAGAAAGGGGCAGGATGACCTGTGCGGGACGGGTCTCATAGCCGTGAGCCTGCTTGTGCTTCTTGACCTCGCCAAGCAGGCGGAGAAGGTTGGTCAACATGATACGGTGGGCGAGTTCGGACTTGGAATCCAGTCCGTCGATCTCACGACCGTTCTCGGAGATGGCGGCGAAGGGGACAATGTAGTCCAGGTCCCAACCAAGGCCATTCTTGGCGTCAAAGATGTACTCAACCAAAGCCTCAACGTCTTGCTTGCTGCCCTGGTTGAAAGGCACCACAATGAGCTGAGAGCCGCGAGCGCCGTACCGAGTGTACATGGACTGATAGTACTCGTTCACCTCACGAGAGAAGCGCGAAGTCGTGACGACAACCTTGGCGCCACCGCTGATTAGGCCTTGCAGGACCTCCGCGCCGATGGAGCCGGCACCAGCACCAGTCATGAGCGCGTACTTGCCCTGGAAGGTGACGCCATCCTTGGCAGCATGCTCGAGACAGTCGAGATAGACGCCGGTCAGCTTCTTGCTGTATTCCCAGCCGTGATCGTCCTTTCGCTTCAGGTGTAGGAATGGGATAGTTTCGACCTTCCCTTGCTTGGTAGGGCCGTTGATGCGGCCATTGCGGCCCTTCTTGCCAGGACCGCCGACAGCTTTGCCATTCTCGCTGGGCATGATCTGACCCTCATTCATCGAAAGCGAGCGGATGACATTGCTGTAGAGGCTCTTGATCTGCAGTTGGGACGACTTAGACAGCTTGTGCTGCTGCTTGATGAGCTTGTAGATGCGCTGCAAGTCGTTCTGGACCTTGGTGCGGTTGCCGTACTCGGAGAGCTTTCCGCCTTCAGCCATTTCGCGAACGTAGTGCTCGAGCTTGCGCACGCTCGGCCTGGGCACTTCGGCGTAGTTCATGCTGCCCTTGCCGTCGATGTCCAGATGAGGTGCCGTGGGAACGGCGACGTCCTTGAAAACGGGAGCTTCATTAAGGACGTCTTTGCAGTTCTCAATTAGCTGCTGGCCGAGCTCTTTCGCGAGCTCGTAGGTTTCGCCGCGCTCAGTTGGGCAGTGGTCGATGTGGTACTGCATGAACTCGAGGAGGAGGGGGTTCGAGCGGTTCATGATCTGGATGCAGCGGCTGACGATTTCGCGGTCGACAGCCTTGAGGCGGCCGAAGATGATGTCGTAGTACATGCTGAGAGCGTCCTGGCGAGCCCAGTTCCACGACGAGTCGTACATGCGGGCCTTGAGAGGTGTGAATTGGGGCTCAATGCCAGAGGCGTAGAAGTCGCCGTGCTCGGCGGTCCAGAGGTCCAGTTGAGCCTGGAGAGCGGAACTGGCCTTCTGTGAGTCGGCGAAGGCCTTATCGCCAGCGCGGAGGTCCATCTTGAGGTACCGCGCAAACAGTTCGAGCTGCTGCTTGAACAGCGCGCGCTGGTCTTTTGTGAGCGCATCGATGGCAGCCGGGTCCATCATCATGCCTCCTGCCGCAGCTCCGGCGTCGCCGCCCGCCGACGGGGCGGATAGATTGATTCCAGCTATGGCCGCGTACTTGTTCGCCATATCGTCCAACCAGGCCTTTCCGTCGTTCTCCGATCCGAGACGTGACGCGGGCTCGTTGGTGAGGGCGAACAGTAGCACACCGTCCTGCCGGCCCTGTCCGAGCCCCCACCGCATCTCGAGGTGCTTTCGCACGGCTGTGATGTTGAAGCCACCCGGCATCTTTGAGGACACCATGCGGGCAATGAGCGAGGAAGACTGCTTGCCAAGCTGGCCATTGAAGGTCGCTTGCATCGACGCACCGAGCTCGTCCAGGGGCACGTCTTCTGGCTTCTCCGGCGTCGAGCCGAATTCCTTTCCGAGGTCGCCGAGGATTTCGTTTTGGAGGGTGGATTTTCCTGCACATGTTAGCTTCGCATCTCGTCAAGTGCTCGAACAACCCACCTCCGACCAAATCCTTGATGGCCTTGCTGAGGGGCACGTCGGCCAGAGGCTTCTTCAGCTTCTGGGCGACCAATGCCCGCAGCACGTCCGTCGCTGTGACGGGCGCATCTGGCACCTGGGCTGCAGGTCCCGCGCTGGCTGCTGGCGCGGGTGCCGCCACAGGAGCTGCTGCAGGAGTGGGTGCAGAGGAGGGCGCCGCTGGCGCGTCTCCGCTGCCAGACGCCGCGGGCGCAGGCGCCTCCTCCTCTGGTTCTACGTCATAGTAGATGTCTCTCGCGTCCTTGTTGTAGCAGAGAATCTGCCGCTGCACCGAGAGCGCGGCATCGTGTGCTTCGTACTTGGAGGCGAGTGTTCTCTTCGCCATCACCCCGAGCGTGTCTGCGGGGCCCACCTCGACGATGCGCTCGGTGACCTTCTCGCCGAGCACGACATCCTGCGTCTCAATCCACCTCACGGGCGAGGCGAATTGGTATGCAAGCAGCTCGATGAGCAGGGTGTGCGAGAGCTCCTGCTCGACCTCGGGATGCATGGTGCAGGACTGGCGGCGCGGGCGTGGGAGGGGTGAAAGAGAGCGTGTGGACACGCAATGGGTATCTCAAAGGGACAAGGAAAGAGAGACGGGTATCTCTTGACGTCAAAAGAGAGGAGCAGCAGCGGGGAGGCAGGTGCGGCGTGCTGCAGATATCACGGATGGGGAGAAGTCAAGCTCGGGGAGGAAGGGAGCTTGAGCTCAATGCTGATTCCCGGCGGAGTTGTAATGGGGCGGCTGAGGGGAGGAGTACGGAGCGTCTAGGAGGCAGAGACCCAACGCATCGGCGGTTTATCTCTCGTTCGAAGGGAAGCGGTAGTGCACGGCGCTCGGGGATGTTGAGGAATTCTCGGGCTGGTCTAAAAATCGCGGACCCCTGCGGGCGCAGGCCGTCAGTGCGCGTGCGGCCCTCAACAACAAATTTCGCCTGGGCGGCGAGCCACGCTTGAGGTCATAGCCGAGTGCCTGGCTGGTGCTGGGCGGCGAGCAAGATGCTCCCATTCAGGCCCGACTTGCGAACTCCGGGCGCCGAGTACGAGCCTGGGTCAACACTGCGCTCAACAGGCCGCGGCAACGGGGACTTGTCGCCATCACTAATCGTTGGCTCACGTCAGTTGGCGTCGATGTGCATTACCGGCCGCCCGCAGCCCCAACCATCCAACCTGGCTGGCCCTTGCGCTAGCGGGCCCTGAGCGACTCTCAAAAAAAGTCAACGACAACGGCCGCCGCCGTATTTACCCACGCCCTCCTCTCGTCTCCGAGTGCTCCCTCCTCCCTTGCGCTCAATTGCCTCACCGCCGCCTCTCTGCTCACTTATACCCCTTATTTCGCTGCTGCCTGCCGCTGCCACGCACACAGCAGTGAAAGCTAGTTAGCAAGGGAGCTGCAGCCACCCCGGATTGCAGTCACGACGAATTCCCTCGCACCGCTGGGAGATTAGCTTCTCCCGCGCCATCGCCAGGCACCCAGGCACAAGGTACGCTGCTCGCATTCTCGGGGATGCCTTCCTCAGCTCGACAGCTCCTTCCCCGGGGTCTTGGAAGCTGTTATTGACCGAAGCACACATAAGCTCACACCCACCAGGACTAGAACCACCAGGTGCACTCAACGGCACTACTACGACCACCACCACTCCTTCCGCATCCGTATAGGTAAGAGCCTGCGTCCTGTCTTCACCTCCCCGCCAATCCCGCCCGCGCCCTGCCTGCCCCTCATCTCATCACTCACATCCGTCCCATACATCATAGCCAGCGCAGAGCTCACCATGGCAGCAGACCTCAGAACCCACGCCAGAATGTACGGATCAGGCCCGCAGACCGGCATCTCGACGCCGCGCTCGCAGGCCTCGCTGCGCCCGCTCGCCCTCTCCCACGGCTCGCTCGAATACACCCTCCTCATCCCGACCGCCCTGCACTTCAACGCCCAGCAACTGCGAGATGCCTTCAAGGCGACCCTTCCCGAGCCCACAGATGAACTAGCACAGGACGACGAGCCGTCGTCAGTACCGGAGCTGGTGGCGCGCTATCTGGGCTTTGTCGCCAAGGAGGTCGAGGAGGGCGACGACCCAGACTCGTTCGAGGAGGTCCTGAAACTGGTCCTCACCGAGTTCGAGCGCGCCTTCCTCCGCGGGAATGAGGTGCATGCGCTGGCTGCCACCCTCCCGGGTATCCTGGAGAAGAAGCTGATTACGGTGCGGTCATACTATACCGCCCGTGCGGCAGCAGACCGGCCTGTCAAGTACCACGAGTCGGCGCTTCTTCGCGAGGCTGCCGACGAGAATGCGTTCCTCTATGCCGTCCTGGGAGGCCAGGGCAACATCGAGGAGTACTTTGAGGAGCTCCGCGAGATCCACAGCACATACCCCTCGTTCGTCGAGGACTTCATTGCCGCCGAAGCACAGCACCTGCTGACTTTGTCGCGGGATCCGCGGGCGGAGAAGCTCTACTCCAAGGGTCTGGACGTCATGCGATGGCTCAACAACAAGGACTCGCAGCCGGACACCGACTATCTGGTCTCCGCACCAGTCAGTTTGCCCTTGATTGGGTTGACGCAGCTGGCCCACTACGTTGTCACGTGTAGAGTACTTGGCAGCCACCCAGGGCACATCCGAAGCCGCCTATGCGGTGTTACCGGCCACTCTCAGGGAGTCGTCACAGCAGCCGCCATTGCTGAGTCGAAGAATTGGGAATCTTTCCAGCAGGCCGCTAAGAAAGCCATCACCATTCTCTTCTGGATTGGTGCCCGCAGCCAGCAAGCCTACCCGCGAACATCACTCGCCCCGTCAGCCCTGCAAGATTCTGTCGACAATGGCGAGGGGGCACCGACGCCCATGTTGTCGATCCGCGACCTCTCAAGGAAAGCTCTCCAGGAGCATATTGATGCAACCAATGCTCACTTGCCGACGGAGAGACGCGTTGCCATCTCCCTCGTCAACAGCGCCCGCAACTTCGTTGTGACTGGTCCGCCAATCTCGCTGTACGGTTTGAATCTCCGTCTCCGCAAGGTCAAGGCTCCTACCGGCCTCGACCAGACGAGGATTCCTTTCACGGAGCGCAAGGTCCGCTTCGTCAACCGCTTCCTGCCCATCACTGCCCCATTCCACAGCCCGTATCTTGCCGAAGCTACGAAGTTGCTGGAAGAAGACCTCAAGGATATCAAGATTCCAGCCAGCGATCTCGGTATTCCCATGTATGATACCCATACTGGCGAAGATCTCCGCGACGAGGAGTCTGGCAACGTCGTCCCCAGGCTTGTGCGCATGATCACGAATGACTCCGTCAATTGGGAGAAGGCTACCATCTTCCCCAAGGCCACACACATTCTCGACTTTGGTCCCGGTGGTATCTCTGGTCTCGGTGTTCTGACCAACCGCAACAAGGATGGAACTGGCGTTCGTGTCATTCTAGCCGGTGCTATCGATGGCCAGAATCCCGAAGTTGGGTACAAACCTGAAATCTTCGACCGCGACTTCGACCACGCCGTTACGTACGCGCCCGATTGGGTCAAACAGCATGGTCCTCGCTTAGTGAAGACGTCCACCGGCCAGACGTACGTCGACACCAAGATGAGCAGAATGCTCGGTCTACCTCCGGTCATGGTCGCGGGTATGACGCCGTGCACGGTCCCTTGGGACTTTGTTGCGGCCACGATGAACGCCGGCTACGAGATCGAACTCGCTGGTGGTGGCTACTACAACGAGAAGGGCATGACGGCTGCTATCAACAAACTTGAGCAGGCCATTCAGCCAGGTCGTGGTATTACCGTCAACCTCATCTACGTCAACCCTCGCGCCATGGGCTGGCAAATTCCCCTCCTTGGCAAGTTGCGGGCTGATGGTGTCCCTATTGAGGGCCTGACTATCGGTGCTGGCGTTCCTTCCATAGAGGTCGCCAACGAATACATCGAGACCCTCGGCATCAAGCACATCGCCTTCAAGCCGGGTTCGGTCGAAGCCATCCAACAGACCATCAACATCGCCAAGGCCAATCCGGGCTTTCCGGTCATGCTTCAGTGGACTGGAGGCCGTGGTGGCGGGCATCACTCTTTCGAAGACTTCCATCAGCCTATCCTCCAAATGTACAGCCGTATCCGCAAGTGCGACAATCTCATCCTGGTCGCCGGCTCAGGCTTTGGTGGTGCTGAGGATACCTATCCCTACCTTACTGGTACCTGGTCGACCCGATTTGGTTATCCGCCCATGCCGTATGACGGTTGTTTGTTCGGCAGCCGCATGATGGTTGCGAAGGAAGCGCATACCTCGAAGAACGCGAAGAAGGCCATTGTTGATGCACCCGGCCTTGACGATGGTGCCTGGGAAAAGACCTACAAGGGCCCCGCTGGCGGCGTCATCACTGTCCGCTCTGAGATGGGCGAACCGATTCACAAGTTGGCTACCCGTGGTGTCATGTTCTGGCATGAGATGGACCAGAAGATCTTCAGCCTGGACAAAGCTAAGCGGATTCCCGAGCTCAAGAAGATGCGCGAGTACATCATCGAGAAGCTGAACAACGACTTCCAAAAGGTCTGGTTTGGCAGGAACAAGAAGGGCGAATCCGTCGATCTCGAAGACATGACCTACGCCGAGGTAGTTCAGCGCATGGTCGATCTCATGTATGTCAAGCATCAGTCCCGCTGGATTGATCCGACCTTGAAGCGTTTGACTGGAGACTTCATCCGACGAGTAGAGGAGCGATTCAGCAAGGCGAATGGTGAGTCCCTCATCCAGACATATGAGGAACTCGCCGATCCCTACCCCACCATCCAGAAGGTCTTCGAAGCCTACCCCGAGGCGTCTGAGCAGCTCATCAACGCTCAAGACGTTCAGCATTTCCTCTTGCTCTGCCAGCGACGAGGGCAGAAACCGGTCCCCTTCGTTCCTGTTCTCGATGACACCTTCGAGTTCTTCTTCAAGAAGGACTCCCTCTGGCAGTCGGAGGATCTTGACGCCGTCGTGGACCAGGACGTTGGCAGGACTTGTATCTTGCAAGGTCCTATGGCTGCGAAGTATTCAACCAAGGTCGACGAGCCCGTCAAGGAAATCTTGGATGGCGTTCACGGCGGCCATATCGAGTTCCTGCTCCACGATGTGTATGGCGGTGACGAATCCAAAGTTCCCGTCATCGAATACTTTGGAGGAAAGCTCCCGGAAAACAACGAGGGCGTGGAGGTGGATGGTCTCACCGTCTCCCAGCTGGAAAACAAGCTCGTGTACCGCTTGTCTTCAACTACGAACTCCACTCTTCCGGACGTCCATTCCTGGCTGCAGCTACTTGCCGGAAACACCTATTCCTGGAGGCACGCCTTCTTCACAGCAGATGTCTTCGTCCAAGGACAGCGCTTCCAGAAGAATCCGACCGCGAGGATCTTCGCTCCCACTCCCGGCATGATGGTTGAGATCTGCAACCCTAAGGAGCCAGCCAAGACTGTGATCACCGTGAAGGAACCGCATCATGGCGGAAAGCACATCAAGACCATCGAGGTCAGCATGACCGGCAATAAGGAGATCGTCCTTAACATGTTCGAAGAGCGTACTGCACTCAAGAAGGCCGTGGCACTGCCTTTGAAGTTCGTCTACCGCCCTGAGTTCGGTTACGCCCCCATCCATGAGGTCATGGAGGCACGCAACGACAGGATCAAGGAGTTCTACTACAAGATCTGGTTCGGTGACGAGGAGTGCCCCTTCGATGCTCCAGTGACTTCAAACTTCGATGGTGGACGGGCGACCGTTACAAGCGAAGCTATCAACGATTTCGTCCATGCAGTTGGCAACGCCGGCGAGGCCTTTGTTGACCGCCCGGACAAAGAGGTCTTTGCACCTATGGATTTCGCCATCGTCGTGGGTTGGAAAGCCATCACAAAGCCAATCTTCCCTCGAGCCATCGATGGTGATCTCCTCAAGCTTGTCCATCTTTCGAACGGCTTCCGCATGCTTCCCGGTGCAGAGCCTTTGAAGAAGGGCGATGTGCTCGATACCACTGCTCAGATCAATGCCGTTATCAACCAAGACTCCGGTAAGATGGTCGAAGTCTGCGGCACGATTACCCGCGATGGTGAGCCGGTCATGGAGGTTACCAGCCAGTTTTTGTACCGCGGAGCCTACACCGACTTCGAGAACACTTTCCAGAGGAAGACGGAGACGCCGATGCAGCTGCACTTGGTCACTAGCAAGGACGTCGCTATCTTGCGTTCGAAGGAGTGGTTCAACCTTGATGAGCCAGACATCGAGCTCTTGAACAAGACTTTGACGTTCAAGCTGCAGAGCTTCGTCCGCTACAAGAACAACACTGCCTTCTCCGAAGTCCAGACTGTGGGTGAGGTGCTGCTCGAGCTTCCAACCAAGGAGATCATCCAGATCGCGTCCGTCGACTACTCGTCCGGCGCCTCTTACGGTAACCCAGTGCTTGACTATCTTGAGCGCAATGGATCCGCCATTGACCAGCCTGTTAACTTCGACAATGCCATCCCGTTGAACGGCAAGACCCCCCTTACCTTGAAGGCACCTGCATCCAACGAAACCTACGCTCGCGTATCTGGTGACTACAACCCCATCCACGTCTCGCGCGTCTTCTCGAGCTACGCCAATCTTCCTGGTACTATCACCCACGGCATGTACTCCAGTGCCGCTGTCCGAAGCTTGGTGGAGACCTGGGCGGCCGAGAACCACATTGGACGTGTCAGGAGCTACCATGTCAACCTCGTTGGCATGGTGCTTCCCGACGATATGCTGGACGTTAAGCTCCAGCACATTGGCATGGTCTCCGGTCGCAAGATCATCAAGATTGAAGTCTCCAACCAGGAGACGGAAGACAAGGTCCTCCAGGGTGAAGCCGAAGTCGAGCAGCCTACAACTTCTTACGTCTTTACCGGTCAGGGCTCGCAGGAGCAAGGCATGGGCATGGACTTGTATGCCAGCAGCGCCGTGGCAAAGGAGGTCTGGGACCGTGCCGACAAGCACTTCATGGACAACTATGGTACGGACTCTCCCTTTACCATCGCCTTGATCACGCTAACACTGTATAGGCTTTGCTATTACCAACATTGTCAAGAACAACCCCAAGGAGCTCACCATTCATTTCGGTGGTCCACGCGGAAAGGCCATTCGTCAGAACTACATGTCCATGACCTTCGAGACGGTCGGTGCCGATGGAACCGTCAAGTCTGAGAAGATCTTCAAGGAGATCGACGAGAACACCACCTCGTATACTTACCGCTCGCCGACTGGCCTGCTATCTGCCACTCAATTTACTCAACCTGCTCTTACCCTCATGGAGAAGGCCTCTTTCGAAGACATGCGGACCAAGGGATTGGTACAGCGCGACAGCACCTTCGCTGGGCACTCTCTCGGAGAGTACTCCGCTCTTGCTGCGCTCGCCGAGGTCATGCCGATTGAGAGTTTAGTCTCGGTCGTGTTCTACCGTGGTCTCACAATGCAGGTCGCGGTGGAGCGTGATGAGGCCGGCCGATCCAACTACTCCATGTGCGCCGTCAACCCCAGCAGGATCTCCAAGACATTCAACGAGCAGGCCTTGCAATACGTCGTCGAGAACATCTCCGAGCAGACTGGTTGGCTCTTAGAGATTGTCAACTACAACATCGCCAACATGCAGTACGTTTGTGCTGGCGACCTCCGCGCGCTGGACTGCCTCACCAACGTCCTCAACTACCTGAAGGCGCAGAAGATTGACATCCAAGCGCTCATGCAGAGCATGTCTCTGGAAGACGTCAAGGCGCATTTAGTGGAGATTATCAAGGAGTGCGCGAAGCAGACCGAGGGCAAACCCCAGCCGATCGACCTCCAGCGCGGTTTTGCTACCATTCCGCTCAAGGGCATCGACGTACCCTTCCACAGCACCTTCTTGCGATCCGGCGTCAAGCCCTTCCGAAACTTCTTGCTCAAGAAAATCCACAAAACATCGATCGACCCGTCCAAGCTCATTGGAAAATACATCCCCAACGTTACCGCCAAGCCGTTCGAGCTTACCAAGGAGTACTTTGAGGACGTGTACAGGCTGACCAACTCGCCCAAGATTGGCAACATCCTTGCCAACTGGGACAAGTATGAAGAAAAGGAGGAAACAAAGGTTGCGGCTGCTTAAGCGTTCCACCGTATTGTTTGTTTAGGATGCGTATTGGCGTTTGGGGTTCTGACAAAATGATATCCGAATTCGTAGATGCTCCGAGAGCGGAGTCTTAGACGCTATGTCTGCTGTAGCATATTCATAATAATATCTCATTTCCTTCCAACGATGCACCCCGATTTAGTCTCATCTGTGACAGCATTGTGACGAAGGTTCGTTGTCATCCGAGCTAATGGGCGACAATGCGTATTCGCACCGGTGACATAGGAGAAGCCTAGAGTGATCGTGGCATCTCCTAGAGTCCATGCACAATGTCTCGCTGACGAGACATTAACATGACACGATGCTTCACAGACCGCAGCCCGAAATATAAGTCCTACCTCGACCTACTACCATTTCTTCTCTAGCACCCCCAATCCTCTGTAGCCAACCTTGGGGAAGTTCGGACAAAGCTCGCGCCACAACCACCAGCCACCGCTGCAGCCACACCGGGTCTTGGCATCTCCGGAGGTCCGCACATTTGTTTACGTAGTGGGCACCCTCCTAGCAACGGCCGGACACACTCGACCCATCGTCAACTGCACTCGCATTCTCCCACCGGCCACTCGCTATTGAGCAGCATGTCGCACAATCGCGAATCATTTGGGGGTATGGACTACCAGTGGGAAAATAAACATGGCCCTGTCAACCCGCAATCACCCTTCGTCACCGCCGTCCAGCAGCCCGCAAAGAAGCGTAAGTTGGATTCTTTCAGGTCTCAGTCCTATCCGGCGGAACAAGGACAACAGCTAAATGCAGGGCCTCCGTTCGGCCAGCCAGGCACACACTCCGTCTTCGATTCGCCGTCCAAGAGCGGCGGCTTCTCTACCCCGAACTGCCCGCAGCTGCGCGAACCGAATTCGCAACACCACTTTTTCTCGCAGCAGAACAAGCCGCCCCCTTATATTCCGGCGCACGTTCAAAACTCGAAGACGTGGGAGCCGCGGACACCGGCCAGCGTCATCGACTTTAGCTCTGGCGGAGAGACGCCGAATACCCCCGCGCAAGACAGCGACGCAGCGACGCCCGACACACAGATGGCGAGCAAAATGGGTAGGTTGATGTCTGGCGACGGCAAGGGCACTCCCAAGAAGAGCCGTCGAGAGTCTATCATGAATTGGGTGCGGTCCAGCCCTAGCCCGTCGAAGGAGAAGGCGAAGGACGACTCGCGGAATTACTACTCCAAGAAAGCAGAGCATCGCATCATGAAGCGGCGGTCAAAGAAGTCAAAGGCGGCACTGCGCGATGATGATTCGGACAACGAGCAGACGGGCAACAATAACGCATCAGCGTTACAAGAGAAGCCCCCGCTAGGCTTCGCTGCCCACATCCCCGGCGTGCTGTCCTGGGTCGAAGCGCATCCGCACCTCCCCGCCGTGCTGTCCTTCTACATGCAGTTCATCGTCAATGCAGCCATCGGCTTCATGTTCCTGTACATTATCTACGCAGGCTGGTCCGCCGTCACAAACGACATCAACATCGAAGCGGACAAGATGTCGCACGACATCCTGCACGAAATAGCGCTCTGCGCAAAGGACTACAAGGACAACTACTGCGGCTCCAAGGGCCGCGCACCCGCGCTGGAAGCTGCCTGTCTCAACTGGGAGACGTGCATGAACCGCGATGCGAAGAAGGTGGCCCGCGCGAGCGTCGGCGCGAAGACGTTCGCGATGATCTTCAATGCCTTCGTTGAGGAGTTCAGCTACAAGTCCATGGTATTTGTTGCCCTTTTCCTAGTCCTCAAAGTCCTGCTAGCACGGCTAGTTGCGGTCGAGATGGCGCGAAGCTCGGGACTGCTTCGACGGGATCAAACTCAAGCTCGAGCTCGCCAGGAGCGTGAAGAGCACGCCGATGACCTCCCCCAATCCCAGTCCTCCACCTACACCCCTCCCCGCATCGAACCCGCAGAGCGCACAGGATTCGCTGACCCAATCATCGCTGAAAACGAATAGCTCTTCACCGCGATCATCATCTTCGGCGGCTTCAACCTGTCGAATTGGGCCTTTGGCTTCATCCGCGAAAAACACCAGCATCCCCACCAGCAACCACAGCACCATGACTATCCGCCCCCGCCCGCAACCCCCCAGCGCTACCCCAGCGGCGGCTTTCTCGAGCATCAGCAGCAGGGCTGGCATACACCCTATCACACGCCGTATGGCAGCATGAACCAGCACATGGTGCAGCAGGCGAGCCAGAGCCTGCCCGCGCTGCCGAGTACGGTGGAGGACGGGAGTGTGAGTCTAAGGGAGGGGAGGAGGAGTCCGAGTAAGAGGGGTTTGTTTAGGTGATTGCTTTGCTCGGGTGACTCTCCTCTCGCTTCTCGCTTCCCCCGCTCCCCTCTCTTTTTTGGATCGCATGGGCATGGCGCGGTGAGGGATTCTTTCTTCGCGTTTGAGATTTTTCCTGTATATGGATGAATATGGATATGGATATGGATATTATTACATTGATGAGATTTCGCATACGGTGATGATGCATTTGATGTGCTGGAGATTTGGGCTTTCAGAAAACGACCTACATCTACACCCCGCAGTCTCGCTGAAGGCATTGTTCGTGACATATGACCTATAAAATTCGGTTGAGGTGCTGGACGCGGAACATCCACCAGATATACGCAGTGAAAGAACAGCTCGGACGACATCGACCACTTCAAAGCAGGTTTTTTTAACTGTATTGTAGGGAGTGGGGAGGCAAAAACCCGGTTTCCGCGCCTCCCGTGTAAATAAGTGAAGCAAAGATGGCAGGAGAGAAAGAAAGAGAGAAAGACCGCCAACGCCTGACTGATAGGAGAGCGAAAAAATCTGTACTGTATGATATACACTGGCCCCACCTCTCTCTCTCCAGTGTGCAGGAGAAGGGGTGCGGAACCTACGTCTCGCCGGAAGCAGGCAGTCCTCAAATGTGAAAATCCGCACGAAAAGAATCGAATCGAATCGCTCTCTCGCACACCACCACCCAAGGATCAAAAAGCTCTCACATACCACCCAAAAATCAAAAGTCGCCGTCACTCAAGCAGGCGTCAACGCGACCTTCGTCCCATTCCCACTCGCACAGGTCAGCGTCAGACCCTCGACCCACACGCCGCCATTCTCATCCCTGCTCTCAATGGCGGCAAACTCCTGCAGCAGACGCGCGGTCACGTAGCTCGCCTCGGTCAGGGCGTACTGCTGGCCGAGGCAGATGCGCGGGCCGCCGTTGAAGGGCAGGTATTCCCAGCCGGGGCGCAGCGTCTCCCAGCGCTCGGGGCGGAAGTCGTCGGCGTCGGGCCCGTAGATGTCGGCGCGGCGGTGCATGGCGAAGGGCGAGTAGCCGACGAGCGTGCCCGCGCGCACGAAGAGCGGGTGCTTGCCGTCGGGCCCGCCGCCGAGGGGGAGCACGGTGTCGCGGATGCAGTAGCGGGAGTTGCCGGGGACGACGGGGTTGACGCGGAGGGCTGGATCGATGATGTTAGCATTGAGGCACTTCTCGGTGGAGGAGGGCTGGGACAGGACTTACACTCATTCAAGCACCACCTCAGGTACTTCAAGTTCCTCAGCTCCTCATACGTCGGCAGCCGTCCGTCCAAGCTCTTAACCTCCTCCCTGAGCTTCGTCCACACCTCAGGTCTCTTCGCAATCTCAAACCACATGTTGCTGAGCAGACTCGCCGTGGTATCGCGCCCGGCAAGCAGGATATTCATCAGCTCGTCCCTGATGCGCTTCCGATCATCCGTCTGCTTCGCTAGCTCCCTGATGAACACATAGCGCCCGTCCTCCTGCGTCCAGCCCGCCGCCTTCTCCGCATCATGCTCGCGCCGCCACGCAATCGCGTCGTCGACGAACTTATCCACGTACGCGTGGCAGATCTTAATCGCCTCGTTGCCCTTCTTGTTCGGGCGGAACACGTCGAGGAAGCCGAGGCGGGTGCGCATCATGATGTCGTCCTGGGCCTCAGTAAACGCCTTGCTGAAAATAACATCCTCATTGTTCTCATCGACATCCATCATGCGCAGCGAGTCGGTGGAGTGGTTGAACAGGAACTCGGTGGCGGTGTCGATGGTAAAGCGGAAGAAGAGCTGCTGCAGATCGACCGTCGACCCGTCCTTTGGGATGTGCTTGAGCATGAGCTTGAAGTGCCGCTCGAACGCTTCCAGATCCGCAACCTGATCCCGGGCGAAGTTTGGACGCAGCAGATGCCGCGAGTTCGCCCACTTCTCGCCATCGGAGTTGAAGATGCCGTCGCCCAGCAGCGGACTGAAGGCGCGTGTGCGCGCCCCCAGCGTGAAATCCTTGAACTTGAGACTCAGGATCGTCTTGACGTTCTCGGGTTCGCAGGTAGCGATGAGCGGGAGATCCATCATGCGCGAGTGGAACGTGTTGGTCTTGAGGTTGAGGAAGCGGCTGCGGAAGCCGGGGAGGATGCGCTTGGCTTTGGAGAGCTGGATGTTGTCTCTGAAGACGTCAAGGCCGAGAATCGGGTCTTTGTTGAAGACGTAGGGGCATGGTTTGCAGCCATGCTCTTTGATCATGCGCTGCCGGCGCAGGTAGAGGGCGATCCGGGTGTAGAGGATGTAGGAGACGAGAGCGCCGCCGACGATCCAGAGGAGTGGTGATTGCGTGAGAGCCATGGTGAGGAGAGGTGTTTGAGCAGAGTAGGATTCAAGTGGGGGGTTGCTGTGGGCTTCCAAGAAAGATGAAGGCTTGTAGACAAAGCAGGTGACTCCACCACCCGCGCGAGATAGGTAAGCACGGCAAGACCGCCCCGCTGGTGACTTCCAACTCTTTAACCCAACAATCTCACTGCAAACTTACAGCACCCGCGCGAACGAACAAAGCCGGGAAGAAAAAAAAAGCTGGCGACAGCAAAGCGACCTCCCGAGTAGTAGTGACGAATGACGAAAAGACGCGGGGTCCAATAAATCCAGCTCTTCAATCAGCACAGCACAGCAAAGCACAGCACAGGACAGCCTCTCCCGCAAACGCAGCCCTCTCACCTCCTAAACGAGCTATCCACTCTTTATATGCCTCGCAACTCCAACTCAAAGCGGAAACCGCCCGATATCCCTCAACCCTTGCTCTTACCGCAGCCTGCCTCGGCTGAACCGTCGGACGGCCCTCGAATAGGTCGACGAGGACAAGAAAGCGGCGTTGCGGGGGAACTCTTTTCGCCGCTCTCGCTTACGTCGCCCAAGAAATCCGGGGTATTGCTGATGATTCTGCCCGGCGCCGTGTGCTCGCACTTTCGCGGTTTCGATGACTCGCCGGCATGAATCTCAGGTTTTCGAACCTTCCGCATGATTGAGGTGCAGGGTTTGCGAGTCGGCGAAGCGGTCGGACACGCATCGCCGCCTCCGATTGCTGCGGTGCTCTCGCCTAGAACGGACGAGGAGTCGGAGATGCCGGGCGGAGTGCACGGGCGTCAAACTTGGGCGTTGAAAAGCGGTCGACGTGGTTGGGCGGAGGGACGGCCGCTAAAGGCTTAGGATTTGCTATTTGCGGTTAACGCTCCACGCTGGGAGGGTACGGGCGTAATGTTTCTGTTGACGTGCAGTGTGTGCATGCATGGTAGAGAACAAGTTACTGTATTGGAAAAAGAATGTTTAGACGCGCGAGAAGGAAGGAAAGAAAGGTTGGATTATGCTTTGAAGTAAGCTTTCAAGAAGCGTTGCGTATATACTCAGGTCTGTGGTCTGGGGAAAAACTCCGATCCAATGCCATGCACCCCACAAGCCACCTATCAGCATACCCAGCTGCCCCTCTACCTAATCAGAAGATATCCATTTGTAGTGGTTTATCGTCTCCCGCTCCAAGTACTCATATACCTGCGAATAGTCCTTGCAGATGTGCTTCGCGTCCCAGCCGTCGCTCCCGCCTCTGTCCTCACCTGTTATTGGATCGCCGGGAAACGTTGTCGCTGCGCCTTCCAGTGCGACGTCCCCAGTGCACATTATGGCTTGCCGTATGTACTCGAAGCAATGGTTTATATGCCACGGCATCTTTATTGGGTGTGAGAATGAAGGGTTGAAGGAGAGCTGGAGGGTGTTGTAGGCTTCGAGGATGGTGTAGACGCAGTGCAGTTGGTGCGTAACGGAGGTGGTGAAGACGGTTTGGTTGGGGTAGTCGTGAATCGGGTGCGGGAGGTTGTCGTAGCGCGAGGGGTTCTTGACGTTGACGTAGCCTAGACCTTCTTGGGGGATGTTAGCAGGGTCTGAGGAGAGTAAAAGGGAGCCATATACCTGGGACTATGTTGAGCCATGCGTGCTGGGTCTCTTTGCTCCAGAACTCGGAAGCGTTCTCCGGTGCGAATACGGGATCTGGCTTGAAGCTGACGATTTGTTGCGAGACTGGAGGATATCAGCATTGGCAGTCGGCGATCCAGAAGGACTGGCTTACACGTCGGAGCAAAGCCGGATATGTCTCCGGCCAGCTCATATCGATGGCTTCTATGCCACTGCCACCTCTTCTCCGCCACCAGCCCAAAGATGATGAGGAGCAGAGCCGTATCGATCATCCACCGGTATGCCTTCAGCTTCCTCCAGAACGTCTTCCTCCTCCGTGGTCTCGGCTTGATCTGCCCCTCTGCCTCCCAGTCCTCCACTTCGGTGCTCGACTCCGAGTGGTCATCCAGATTTCGTATCGCATCGTATCGGTGATCGTTCTTCATCTTCGCGTCGAGGTGCGCTTTGGAGATATCGTGTGTCGATCGGTATGGCGTGAATCTAAGCATATGACGAAGCGCTGATTAGAATACTTTACAATAAGTTTCTCCGCAATGGGTACTCGAAGGGTTTATGAGATCCGACGCCAGCAGTGGCGTTATGGTTTCCTCCAGAGATCAAACATCCTCTGTAACGCCAAGCGTTAGATGATGCGGAACGAGCATCAAGGAGCCTTTCTTCGTGAATTCGAACATCTCCATGCTAACGAGAGTAAATTCTTCTCAAAACAACTCATTTTAGCATGCTCTGCCAGCGCCAGCGGATGCAGTGTCGTGGTGTCTACAAAATGATGGTGCGTAACACATCGGCTGATTACGGACGGAGCGCAGACGTAGCGCTCCAAGTCGGCCATGCCGCGATTAATTGGATTCGCCATGATCATTTATGCATAGGCGAGGTAGCTTTCAGAATGGTGATAAGTGAAAGTAGCGAAGCAAAGCCGGTGGTGATGGTGTGAGTGAAAGGATGGTTGTGCTCGGGGAGATCCGTTCACTAGTCGGAGACAAATATCCCGACATGCCGACTTCAAGAGTCCACCCGTTGTGGGAACGGGTGGACTTTTATGTCCTGTTCCATCAAGCAGCCTTCAAGGTCACAGATGTTCATTGGCAATGCAAAGCTCGCCTGACTTTTTGTCTTCAAAGGTATTGTATACCGAGGTACTTCGCTCCTCGCATTGGCAGAACACCCTCATCTAATCGTTCGTCCGTCCGCTTCCCGGACAATATTCCACTCCTAAACGGAGGCTAACGATACTCCAATAAGCATGCAGTCTTCTCAGTCAACCTCCAGCTCCAGCCGCATGTAGTTGCTTGCCGAATCTTGAGCCATCCAGTCACCTGACCTCAATCCGCGATTCGAATGTGCCGTTGAGTTGTTGGAGCATGTAGATGGAGCGTCGAGGCCGAGCCGCTACTCTTGAGAGCCTTGGTTGCGTATTCTTTGGCAGGGATTGGCGATGGCGATCGTGACTGCTGAGGCACATCTTCAATTGTCGACAACAGCTCAGACCTCTTGACTTTCGAGCGGAGAATGTCTCTTACATCAGATACGGCGTGGCTCCTTCCATGCATCCGCTTCTTTGCTATAGCGACAGAGTCTCTGTGCATGAAAAGCTCAGGAGAGATGCCGCCAACATCGAACATCCGGGTTCGAGCAATGGTTACTGAGTCCCGATGGCCACGAAATCTCATCTCGGACTCATCCATGTTTGATAGCCGGCGGTCAGCAGGTGGCCCTTTGACTCTCCGACCGACTCCCGTAAGGGTTCTCATTGTTGCATCAGGGTCTGGAATCGCTGACGTGCGTAGTATTGGTTCGATTTTTGAATATCTTTTATCGTGGGGATGATTAATGTTGGGCGCGGCCGTCTGAACTGGGTCGTCATAAGAGCCTTCTCTAGATGTGCGCGTGCTGACTGGGCGGGAGGTGTGACGAGATGGGTTCGTACTTGTCATTGCGCTATTTGGCGGCGGGACTATCACGAGATCTCCGCTATCGTCAACAGCGCAATCAGGTTGAGGGGGCTGAGGAGAACGGTCATCGTCGTCCGGAAATACCACGATCTGAGGCTTGAATGGTTGCGTTGGTCCTTCACGACCCCATGTCCACTCAGTAAGCTTCGTGTTGACTCGCTCCAAACCTCGCGATGCCGTTGAGCCGAAGGTATGGAGGGCTTGGCTTGCTGAAGAGCTCCGTCGATGGAGCCTGATGTCGTGTTCCTCCGGTACGTCATCCCATATGACTTCATAGCAGCCGTTCTTGGATTCCACAATCTGCATAGTTGGAGTAGCAGGATCGATACCTCCTTCATCCGCGGTGTCGTCGAAGCTCCAGGATGGGGCAATGGCGACCACATGCACATCGGTCCTTGTAACTGCCGGATCTGCCAAGCTGCTCTTGACCATCGGGCCAGGACATGACGGGGCTCGCTTCGCCGCCTTGACTGGCTCAACATAAGCCTTGGGCGTTCGAGTTCGCGGCCGCTGTTCTCCGTCTGCTGCATCGCTAGTGGGCTCGCTTGACCAAAGCTTCAGGGGAGGTAGAGAAGAGAGTCCCTTCGACGTGGTTTCTTCGAAGTCCACCGTCTTTACTCGCCGCAGTTTTTGCTCATCCGTGAGAGTGCTGGAATCTGTGTGAATCTCACTCGGAGGTGTGGTGGTAGCACTCTTCGCCTTCCTCTTCATGCTAGACTTCAATGGCAGATTCTTGCCCAGTTTCCCCGGCTTTGGTGCCACTTGTGGTATGGACGAAGGATCGGACTTCGAGCGGACCGCGAACCACATAAAACCAGGTCTGGGAGATTGGGGATTCGTCCAGTGGAACGGGCCACTTGCAGTCCGCACGCGCCGAACTCGCCAAGGTTTAAGAGGACGCCGACCGGTATGCTTGACTTGCATGATGAGCTGCTGCTGCAGCGTCGCCGAGTCAAGGGCTGGATCATGGAACCGAGATCGTAGCTCTAGGCCCGAATTGCTCGATGACCGCCTGAGCTGAGCCGGCCAGAGAGGCTTGTGTGACGTTCTTTTCTGCGCTGGCGACCGATCGTTCGTTAGATTGTCCTCTCCATCGCCAACTCGAAATGCAGTCTGCACTGAGTCTGCCGTCGACCCGCGATGGCGCGCTCTGACGCCGAGCACCAAATCACTCGACGATTTTCTCAACGGCTGCGTGATCCTAGCCTCATGCGAGTGGAGTTGTGGGCTGACATGAGCCAAACGCTTATGACTCGTGCCAGCTATGAGGAGCGGGTCGGTCTCTTCAGCGAAAGGAGTGACGAAGTTGTCGGTATCGGAGTCATCATCTCGACCAAGATATCTCAAGTCGTGCAGAGGTGGAGGGCTGCCGGTGCGAGTACACATTGCTCCACTGCAATGCCAGCGGATCGCGGAACAGAGACACGACGGAAGGATATCGGGGAGCGGGTCGGTAGGAAGATCAGGACACCACAGCTGCGGATAATGATGGCTTCAGAGGAGGATGTATAGCGCGGCGCTCGAGACTTAAGGACTGGAATGGGGAGCATGGGGAGTCGGAGTGAGGAAGCTCGCATCATACGTTGTGCGGGCTAGACTGTTGAACTTGGAAAGAGCGGCCACTGCCCCGAAGTGCGTGTTTGCGTCATCCAGCCCACGGGGAAGGTGTGATCGGCAGAGTACGACTACGCAGTTGCCCTAGCTCTCTTCCACCATCGTATCAAACTGCGCCGGGTAAGCAATGGGGCATCTTGTATGAGCGAGATGCGACTTCCGGCGGAATAGCTGGGACATGTGAAGGGGAAGGACGACCAACGCATGAGAACCATTCACCGGCCGGACAACAGCCGAAATGGAAGCATGCCATCGACTATAACCATCCATGGGACATTGGAATGGTCGGGACGTATCCCAGCGCTTTTACGTGGGGTGAGCCGAAGGGAGCTCTCACTGAGACATCGTCAAGGCTCCAATGTCTGAGGGCAAATGAAGCAGGATCTCTCGCGGTACTTGCAGCGCTGGTCCTCCGTGGAGGCGCTGCGGATACGGCTGCCAGTAGAACTAATCCAGATTGTTGCCATACCGATGTTGAGGATATCTAGGTACAGCCGGGTACCCTGATCGGAACTAGTGAATACGCTAAGCCAGGTTCGTCCCTAGCTCTGTTCAAACTCTCAAAACACCACGACACCTGTGCCCGGCCTTTTCCAGGCACACCATGAGATCCCACAGAGTTGATGAACTCGGACTGTACACGCACAGCATACGAGAGGCATCAGCGTGAACGCGACGAGGAGCGGGATTGAGCTATAAAAAGCACCTGCCCAATGCGGATACGCCTAATTTTCCCCTCAGCGACTCATGAGGGCGCGCTCAATCTCGTGCTCTCTCAATCTCCGCCAGCGCACGTCACTTGGGAACCCCCATACAAAAGTCTCTGTGCCTTGCAGGAGCCATCTGCCGAAGCATGATGCTGCCAGCATTCGACATGCGCGCTTTCGTGCCCTTCGCAAGCCACCTTCTGCCTTACTGTCATTGGAAGACGCATTGAGGATCCTGAAGTCCTTCAGCACTGCATCCCCGGCCAGATATTCCTGCACGTGTACCTGCACGTTCATCGTAAACGCCGGTCGATATTGCAGATTGGCGTGCCAAAGGTTCCTGGCGCTCGGGACTCACGCTATTGGAGTGCAGGATATTTATACAGGGCATTGAACCTTCTCTTCGTGGTCCGCACACGAGCATTCTTCAACGCGAACATGATCTTTTCTGTGTCTGCCTGTCTTCTGCTTCTCCAGCTCGGCCGCATCGCCGCAAACCCCGTCGCGCGGGGTACGGCTCCAGCCAATGCAACGAGTTGTAATGGTAAGACATACATTTATGAAGAGCTTTCCGGGTGGGGTCTGTTGGCCAGCGATGCCCGTGACAAGTTCGGAGACACAATCGGCGGCATTGGCAGCGCAATTGCCCTGGATAAGAAGTTTTGGAAGAAGAAGAGTGGGAACAAGGAAGCTTACACGGGCATCCTTTACGGTCTCCCAGATCGGGGATGGAACACCGAAGGCACGCAGAATACGCAGTCCCGGATCCACAAGTTCGCCATTTCGCTCGACATTGTAACCGCAACGGTTGAGAAGCCCGCATCGCCCAACTTTCAGATCGTGTACCTCAACACCATCCTCCTAACTGGCCCTGATGGAACACCGGCTACCGGTCTTGATGCTGACCCGACGGGGCACCTCTCTTTCAGAGGTTTCCCCGATCTTCCGGTAGCGACCTGTAAGCTCCGCTCAAGGCAATGCTTGTGGACGTGGCTAACACTTACAAGATACCGGGGACGGCTTTGGTGGTGACGGTCCGGGCGGCAAGCGAATTCCGCTCGACACTGAGGGCCTTGTGCTTGGAGATGATGGCTCGTTCTGGATTAGCGACGAGTACGGTAAGTGGCATCTGGCGCAGAGCGGGTATAACGCAGGGAACTCACTCCATTCAGGACCATATATGTACCAGTTCGACAAGCGTGGCAAAATGGTGAATGCCATTCGTCCTCCAGATGCTCTGATTCCCATTAGAAACGGCAGCGAGAGGTAAGCCATGACATATTTCGAGCGATAGGATCAGCTAATCTTCGTACAGCTTCAATGCTGCATCACCGCCCATCTACAACGAGGACTTCGAGATCGAACCCGAAGACCCTGAAACGGGACGGTCGAACAACCAGGGCCTTGAGGCTCTCACTGCCAGCCCAGACGGGAAATATCTATATGCCATGCTGCAGAGTGCCGCGTAAGTCAAGCCTGATGGGAAAGAGATGCATTTACTCACACCAAAGCAGCATTCAAGAGGGTGGAAAGAAGTCATCCACCCGTCGGAACACCCGCCTTCTCAAGTACCGGATAAAGGGCAAGAGCGCCATATACGATGCAGAGTACGCTGTCCAGCTGCCACTTCTTTCGACCGACAAAGTCGCAGGCCAGTCTGAGATTCACTACATCTCCGATAAGCAGTTCCTTGTACTTGCTCGCGACTCTGGTGCCGGCCATGGCCAGGATAGCTCCGAGTCGATTTACCGCAATGCCGACGTGATCGACATCTCCAAGGCCACCAATATCAAAGGCAAGAAGTATGATGCCTTTAGCGGAGCTATTGCGAGCTCAAAGGGCGAGCTCAACTCCGACATCACTCCAGCCACGTATTGCCCTTGGTTGTCCTACAACAACAATGACCAGCTTGGCCGCTTCGGCGCCCACAATGGGGGAGCGCAAGACGCGAGCTTGCTTAACGAGAAATGGGAGAGTCTTGCGTTGGCGCCCGTGGATAAGAAGTTCGAGAAAAAGGGCGCTGGCGATGAGTACTATCTGATCTCTGTTTCGGACAATGACTTCATTACCCAGAATGGTGAGTATTGTTCGTATGCGGATTGGCATGGAGATACTAACCTGGCTGCTGTAGGGTATATCAACTTTGGGAAGAACCAATATGCCGATTCTTCGGGCTACAACTTGGACACGCAAGTTCTCGTCTTCAAGGTCAGGCTGCCGAAGGGCGCTGACCCATTGTAATTATTCGGGCCTCTTCGATGTCACGGATCGATTCCGTCATTCCAAAATCTCGGATTCGAAGAGTATTACCGACAGCAAAAGTCACTATGGTTGTTGGCGCCGTGCGTGATTCCGCGCGTTCTCTTAGGCTAATGTTATCCGCAGACTCGCTGAGCAGAAGGCTAATTGTTCACACTTTCGTATCATCAGCACCGCTTTTCGCGGTGGCTTCTATTCGCAACGGCCCGTGCTCGTGCACTATCCGGTGTTACGTGTCAGGATCCGGGCTATCCAAGCTTCTCTTGAATCATGAAACTTCGCCAACCTCCCTCTTTTTCGATCTTAACAATATTTCCCCAGACACCCACTCGCTAACCCCGGATTTGGAGGTTGATTGCCCCTCAGCAGACGCGCTCTTTCCTGTCGAAGTGCATGATCAAACGGTTAATCTCTCGAATCGCCGGCCTCCACCAAGTTGGCCGAGCATTATGATCATTCGTCCCCGGGCCTCTGTCCAGCCAATGCGATAATCTGCGCGATGTCAGCTTCAGCTCCTCTGAAACTTGCGGTGTGGGGTTTCCCCAAGTCGGAGCTCACATTGTCTAAGCTCGCAAATCTGTTCCCTAGCCTTCCCATGTCGACATCGCCATCTTCTCGCGACATCTCCCAAAATTTGATATCTGAAGGATGACGCAATGATCGCAACCCACAGCGTATGCGGCTCAGACTTTGCATGCGTTAAGCCTAAGCAACGCTGCCAGCAGACACCCCCATGGATGGTCTGAACCTCGTCGAAGGCACCTTGTTACTGTATTGCGTGGCCGGAGCGGAGACTAAAGTAGCGCGGTCTGCTTTAGAAACTTGTTCCAGACTCCCGGAGCTGTTGCGTTCCAACCGCTGACCGTATTCCCGGATTCGTGGAGCAAAAGGAGTGGAATCGATGATCATCCTAGTTTCCGGGACTGCTTTCTGCTCTGCTTGGCCACATACTAATTGCAAATCTAGGCATGAGAACCCGGCCTTGAGAGATCGGTACGGTATGTACATGGCTTTCTATTTTCGGCTCGTGCGGCCTTGCACTTTTCGATGTTGGCGAAGCTTGAGCCTTCCGACCTCAACCGTAGTGGTGGTTCCATCTTCGAGCCTTATGTGGCAGTGGCCGCAGAATCTCTTCCAGTGTCCAGAACGAGATTACAAACTGCTGGTGCGATGTTGAACCGTCCTGCCGGTACAACTGCACTTGACAGGTCGACGCATTCTGCACTCGGTCGTGCTCATCAGGCACATCCCGACCACAGACGACCACCACGACTACCCACGTTCCCCATCCTGCAGAATGCACGTAAAAAGTCGCGGAACAATCCTCGTGGTGCGCCTCCATCCATCGCGGATGCTCGGCGACGCGGCCTCAGCCACTAAAAGTTCGTGCTGTGCCTAGAACCCTGCTAGTCCCGGCGGCCCCCGCATCGGCTCAACCCCAGTTTCTCCACGCCTCGGCGAAGGATGCGAGGGCATGGGCCCTGGACGCTCAATCTGGAACGCCCTGCTTGACCTAGAGCCGTTGACTCGAATCGCGCTCCCGGTAGACGTCTTCCGCGTAGCCCGGGATTTTTTTTATATCTGCTCGCCTCTTCCCATGGACCTGGTACGCAGCATACACGCCAGTCAAGGTTGTACTCGCACTTTCTTTGGACAACGTCCCACGGTTCGTCTGCGTGCGACAGCCAGTCAACATCAACGGCCACGGGTCGCCTGGATTACTTCGGTGGAGCGTTCCCCGTAATAGGGCCGATTTCGTCCGACACGCCACACGTCCTGTTCTCTGACTTCTCTTCCCTTCAATTCATTGTACCGGCGACGAGAAACTACAGCCATGGCCGAATCAGACGAGAAACATAACGTCTCTACGGACCACGTCGAGGATATCCATGTCGTCAAGAAGGTCCACGCTGACGGCCATGTCGATCTCGTCGACACGCACGCTATCGGAGGCGAGCTGGATGAAATGCCCAAAGGCTACTTCTGGAGTGTGCAGTTTATAGGGACTGTAATAGTACGTTTCCCTGAGTCGAGGTTTCAGCACGCCGCATCACACCACGCACGCTTGCAGGCAATCCATTAGCGTGGAGAAGCACCATAGAACTTCGCTAATCACACCACTAGGCTGTCTGCTGCGGCAGTATCTGCGCCTATCTCGGATGGGTCCTTCCAGCCAACACTCTGTATGTTCCAAATTCCTACTCAACTTTCATGCCATATTGCCCGACAGAAGCCGTCACTATTTCTTCCCCCCCTCACTGAACCACTATCATCAACCTTCCTTTTGCTAACTCCTGCCCAGCACCCTCATCAACGCAGATATTGGACCCTCAAAAGACCTGAACTGGGTAGCTACCATCTGGACAATCGGCAGCGCAATCGGATTCCTCCTCGTGGGGCGTCTTTCCGATATCTTCGGCCGTAAATGGATGGTTATGGGCACGAGCGTCCTAGGCCTTGCGGGATGCATCGTTGGCGGCACTGCGCAGAACATCGATACGCTGGTCGGAGCGAACCTGATGAACGGGATTGCGGCTGCGGGCCAGCTGTCTTTCGGTATTGTGCTGGGCGAGCTGGTGCCAAACAAGCACAGAGGACCAATCGTCACTCTAGTGTTTCTGTCATCGCTGCCTTTTGCTGGTAAGTCCGTGATCGCGTGTTTCATTCATTCATGAAAGAACGTGCGTTGATATAGGGAATCTAGTATTCGGACCCATCATCGCCCGGACATTCATCACCAACACCGCCGCCGGCTGGCGCTGGTCCTACTACCTCGGCATCATCCTCTCGGGTATCACCCTCATCCTCTACCAGTTTCTCTACCACCCGCCGACCTACGACCAGCTGCACGTCTCCGGCAAGACCAAGTGGCAGCAGTTCAAGGAGCTCGACTTCGTCGGCATCTTCCTCTTCATCGCCGGCACCGTCATCTTCCTGATCGGTTTGAGTTGGGGCGGCACCACGTATCCCTGGAAATCCGCCGCCGTGCTCTGCACCATTGTGCTCGGCTTCGTGACGCTCGTTGCCTTCGCGCTGTACGAGCAGTTCGTCTTCAAGGGCCAGGCGATCATGCCGCCGCGACTGTTCAAGAATCTACATTATGTCGCCATCGTTATGGTTGCTACTGTTGGCGCTATGGTCTACTACGCCCTGACGGTGCTCTGGCCCACCATCCTCGGCACCGTGTACACGACCGACTCGAAGAAGATCGGCTGGGCGTCGTCGGTCGTCGGCGGCGGCATCCTGCTCGGCCAGGTATTCGGCGGTTTCGCGCTCTCGTATCTGCCCAAGATCAGGTTGCAGCTCATCATCCTGTCGTGCATGGGCACCGCGTTCCTCGCTGCAGAGGCGAGTCTGCGTGCAGATGGATACGCGCAGTTCATCACACTCGGCGTCCTCGCTACATTCGGTACGTTGTGTTCTGCCTTCCACCCCCTTCCCTCTCTCTCTTTCTCTATCAACTAACACGCGATACAGTCATCGGCTGGGTCGACAACATCAGCTTCCCCGGCGTCACGCTCCTCTGGGAAGCGCAAGACATCGGGCTCGCCACGGGCGTGCTGGGCAGCATCCGCGCCATCGGCGGCGCCGTCGCGCAAACCGTCTACGTCTCCATCCTCACCAACAAAGTCGCCACCTACCTGCCGCAATACGTGGCCCCCGCCGCGACCGGCGCCGGCCTACCGGCCTCCTCGCTGCCCGCGCTCTTCGCCGGCATCACCGCGGGCAACTTCTCCGCCGTGCCGGGCATCACGCCCGACGTCATTGCCGCGACGGGCGCGGCGACACAGCACGCGTATATCGACAGCTTTAAGATTGTGTTCTATGCGACTATTCCGTTTGGCGTGCTGCTTATTGTGTTTAGCTGTCTGAGCCCGAATTTCGAGAAGTATTTGAGTATGAATGTGGCGAAGAGGCTGCAGATGAAGGATGGGGGCGAGGGGATTGAGAAGGCGGAGGCTGTGTAAAGGGGGCATTGGTAATGGGAAATGCTACAAACTGAAATGCCGTTTGGAGAGGAGAAGAAGGGACTTGATACCACATGATATTATGAGCAACTTTGGACATGTACGATTTGTGTAGCGCGGTGTGTGTTATGGGAACCAAAGACGTTGTTCCACGCGGGCGGAGGAAGCCTCTAATTTGAAGTTTTGAAGTTCTTGACGTCCTCGTGCCATTCCACGACGAGTGCTCTTCATCCCTTTCCTTCCGCAGTACCTCCTTCCTCTAGCATAAAACGTTCTGCCGACCCCTTTTCCCAGCCGTACTCCCAAAAACATTTCCAGGCCTAGAACCCGTTCCCAGCAACCGAGAGATCGCTCCGTAGCGCATGTTCTACCACATGGTGCTAAGATACCGGCGGGACCTTGGTACCGGGCCCTTCGGAAGGGATAAGATCACCGCGTTCACGCAGGTACAGTACAAGTACACCGTATTCGACACCCCCGCCACAATTCCTCCGTGTGGTTGCAAGCGAGTAAGCGAGCCGAGCTACCGCGATAGAGGGGAGGTGTGCCGAGCGACGTGTCTCGATGCGAGGTTGGTGGAGGGTGACGGCGTCCTATTGGGTCGGTTAGTTCGACCGGGTGAGCTAAGCTCGTTTCGGAGGGCACATCGTACGTTTCGTCGGGTATGGCCTTCGGATGTTTTCCTCACGCACCGCACAAGTCATTGGAGGCCTGTCGTCGAACCGGAATGCTGATGGCTCGCGCATGCAGTGTGCATCGGCTCCCCATACATTATCACGCTCTTGGCAGTATTTCTCATCACCCAATCGTGTCTTCACCCCTGCCCCTCTTCAAGCAGGCAACTCATGCCTCACCAGCGGCGTAATACTATTCACGCTCCCGGTACTCATCGCAGGACTATGCATCTCGCACCGCCCATGCCACGCCTCCAGCTCGTGCGGCATCACGCCAGCCGGCATCTCCTGCCGCGTCCTCCCATTCGCCAGTTCCAGCCGTATGCCAGGCGCCTCCAGCTCTTTCGGCGAAGTCGGGTTGCTGGAGTAGTCCGATTCTTCGAGCTCGAAGGCGTTGGCTTCGGCGGATTTGGACTTGGCGAACGGGTCTGCGCTGGAGGAGCGGTGCGAGGAGGGTTCGATCTCGCGGACTTTGGCACGCGAGCGGCGGCGGAAGAAGAAGAATGCTGCGGTGAGGAAGAGGAGCGTGATGATTAGTGTGGCGATGCCGATGGCGATTTTTACAGCGTTGCTTATGCTGCTCTTTGAGCTATTTTCATTGGGAGTAGGTGGCGTCGTGGCCGTAGCTGTCGGGGCTCCAGAACTCGTTGTGGCTGTAGGGTTGGAGGCGCTCTTCTGCGCATTTGGCGTGCAGTCGTAGTGGCCCGCCAGTCTTTTCTGCGCGAGATTGCTACACAGTGCAGTGATGTCTTCGGTGGATTCCACACTCAATGCGCCGTTGATCCCGCTCAGCACCGGCATGCTCACATTCGTGTAATCACCGCTCAACTGCACAAACCCGCCAATCGTCTGCAGCTTCGAAAAGTCCAACGTCTTCACAGCATTCCCGGAGATTTCGAGGCCGCCATAGATGCCGGTGAGGGAGGAGACGTCGACACTAGCGAGCGAGGGGTTCGAAGTGAGTGTGTAAGCGCTGTTCGCATTGATGGAACTGTACGGGATGCCGAACGATTGTAGGTTTGAGTTGGATGTGATGTTTAGTGCTGCGCCGATGGGCCAGGTGAGCCAGTCAAGACTCTTTAGGGATGTATTAAAGATGCTGATTTCTTGGATTTCGCCGTCGATGGCGCCGGTAGCGATTTTGCATTGCTCCAGGGACGGGAGATTATACCACTTCAAGGACGAAAAGTTCTTCAAGGCGGGAAAAGTGAGTGTGGATAGCGCGGGGAGACTGTTTAGCGTGAAGCTAGATACGGCTTCCAGAGAAGTGGAAGTTAAAGAGCGGAGCTTTGCGACGTTTTCGATGTCGATGTTGCCAGAGACGGACGTGACGCCGTCGAGTTGGATGTCCTGGGGTCCGTCGGCGGCGACAACAATGTTGCCGGTGAAGGAAGTGCATGTGGTAAGGTCGGACACATCTTGTGCGGTTTTTATGGTGAGGGATCCGGACGCCGGCGAGCAATCTAATGGTCAAGTCAATGGAGTGCTCTTCGATCTAGCTTGAGCAATTCAGCAGGAGCGATCTGATTTCTCCTCCAGCCTGAGATCGACTGAGCAGCGACAGTAATGCAAGACGAGTCGAAGCGCAGGACAATCGACGAAAGCGACAATGAGAGCACCGAAATTCAGGACATACCAGCAGCGCCCTCGACCAATACCACCAAACGAAGCACAAACCAAACGAAAGACGCGATACAAAGCTTCATGCTTTTGTCATGGAAAACGAGAGGCCATGCCATCAAACTGAGGCATCGAGAGGAAGGCAGGCGAGGTGCGGCCTGCGGTGGAGAAGCGGACGCGTCGCGGGCCTAAGCAAGTTTGTCGACCGTCCCGGATATCAGGAACGATAGGAGGGGATAGATTGAGTCCGCTCCTTTCGCGTGTTGCCCAATCGGAGGTTGGCGGTGGAGAAAACAGTCCTCGTCTACTTCCCGTTTTGGTAGGGGGTAAATCCTAACGACGAGCTCAGCCACGATGCATGCGTTTGTTGAAATGCACGAGCAGGGGAGTGGGATAGTGACGGTACCGAGACAGAGGAGACTGCTGAAAGTGATGATATCATTTTGTCTGTCCTATATGCCATATTAATGGTTTGAATGACCGATCAAGTGAAAAAAGGATAATGGGAAAAGAGTGGAGTGGGTGGGTACGCTCGCAACCACCACCAAAACCATCGCCGCACGGGCCAAACCATGTAAAAACCAATCCAATCTCCGGAACCCCCGGATGATCCTTGTAGGCCCGAAAACCAAGAAGAAACATAAAATAGCAGTGAAGCCGTTCAAGCATGCAAGTCGTGAACAATACCAAAGCCCACCGCCCGTCGAACCGCATGTTCCCGTTGTCCCCTACTCACTGTCCGAAGCCGAAGAGGATTCATCTTCAGAAGATATGTAGATAACATCTGGAACTGGGGTTTCCGAATCCCGTTTGGCCTGATACTCTTCGACTTCATCGTTCTCGTCTTCGCTGAGCTCCTCGCTCCTACGCTTCCTTGGTACGAGCGAGATGATAACGCCTCCGTCCGAATTGCGCCGCAATCTATCGTTGCCGGCCGTATCGGTCTGCTCAGTCTCGCTGTCGCTCGAGGAGCCATCTTCCGGTTGGGTCGCTTCTTGAGACTCCGGCGACTTGTCGCTCTCCACGGACTTCGCTTGCTTGTTCTGAATCGCTTCGTTCTTGGCGTCGACATAAGCATCCGTTTCCTTGACGGCGAACTCCAGCGCCTCATTATGCTCTTTCCCAGCGTCGATAGCGTCCCAGTACTTCTTCGAGCATATCTGATTATGCGAAAGTACAACCTTGCGACTGGGCTTGTTCTCACGATTGGACTTGTAAGGCTTGCGAGGGTGCCACTCCACGAGACCTGGTGCTTCCTGTCGCACAACCACCCCGGGAGGCATATAGAAGTCCATTTCGGTGTGCTTAGCCACGCCTGAGTGGTTCGATCCACAGCCTGGGCAAGTTCGCTTGTCGCCAGCGAGGTAGTATCGTCCAAGGGCGTGATTGACCTCACAGCGCCAGGCAAACTCCTCATGCCTCTCCTGCTTCTCGAAGTAAGCACAGTCTGGGATATCCTGACCGTGCTCCATTGTCGCCGAGCCACTGGGATGAGGACCCAGATCAATTGGCTCCGGGCTGGGTTCAGGTGTTGGCTCGGGCGTTGGTTCGCGTGGGGGCTTGGGTCGCAGGTGCTCCTCTACAGCCTCAACGCCCTTCTGGCGTGCCTCATCCTCAGTAGCGCCAGCATTGAACGCTTCCCAGTATGCCTCCTTGGCGATGCTGTTGTGAGACAGATGTTTAGAGCGTCTGACCCTGCCCACAGGCTTGCTCGGCTTCCAGGTCACGTCCGGTGCAGGCTGATGGAAATGGGAATAAGAAGGCATATAGAAGTCCATCCACTTGAGGCGGGGATTCTCGTTGACGGAGGTGAAACAGCCAGGACAGTTCTTCCTATCTCCGGCATTGTAGTAGTAGCCCATAGCGTGCTTGATGCCACAGCGCCAGACTGGCTTCTCTCCTTCGTAGGTCTGCTCAAAGTATGCCTCGGGCGGTAAGAGCTGATGGTGCTCCAGGGTCTTCGAGCCGCTTGGGTGAGTCGGTTGAGGTGCGCAATCATAACCCGGAGCGCTGAGCTTGCTGGACTTCTTCGGCGGAGTCTTGTTCGAGGACTCCCCGGTACTGGTCGCGCCCCGTGTCCTCTTTTGTTTCTTCTTTGGAGCGCCGTCTGATGGGCCGGGCCGGATGGCTCTCTTTTTCTGCTGGTGACCCCTGGCGAAGACTTTCTGTGAACGCTTCTTTACGTTCTCTGGAGCTCTGGTTGCTGGCTCCTTCTGTCTGGAAGCAATCTGAACTTGTTTATTTCGCTGAGTGTTCGCAGCGGTGTCAATCTGCTCCTGGACGCCAGCAGATGCGGCCATCAAAATGCCTCGGGCTACGGCATTTTCAACGGCAGTCTTCACGTCCAGAATCGTCAAAGGCGGGATCTGGGACTGTGTCTGTGAGCGAGGCCACCTCTCGGCTAGTCGCCGCTTATGATCTTCGATAAGCTTGATCCTCCATCCACGCGCATTTGAGGTTCGGTCGATACGTACCTCGTCTTCTGCGCTTAGATGCGTCTCTAGCTGGGTATTTTCTTCGGGTTCGAGGTTCCTGTCGGCTCCTGGGTGAAGGGTGGACGGTGACGCCGCCGCAGTAACGAGTTGCGCGAAGAGATTATCTACAGGGTGATTGTTAATATCAGAATGCAACAGCACCAAGGGATCAAATATACCAGATTCGTCGAGGTCGATTCCGGCATCCTGAGCAAACACATCCTCTTCATCATGCCCGATAATTGAATCTAGCTCATCTGCCTCGATCGATTTTCTTGCCGAATCTTGCCAAATCTTGGTCCCCGTACCATCTGCGATACTGGGACGCACGATGTCGCCAAGCCAATCACGCGGCGCGGCATTCCGTTCGGCACGAGAAGCTGCTCCAGGCAGATTGCGACTCTTTTGCTTCTTCGATGAAGGCGGCTTGACAACCTGGCCAGTGGGTAAAGTCGCGCCGAAAGCCTTGTGATTAAAGAGTAGTTCGGCGACCTCATCGATCTCCTCTAGTGGTGAACAATGCTTGCCGATAGGATAGTCCTTTGTTGTGTAGCGGACCATCGGGGGTGTACCGAAAGCTCGATGCCAGGATTCGTACATCCTCTGGGCCGCTGGATACGTGTTCTCCGGGTAGAAATCACGGAACATACTATGGTCGAACCGTCGAATGTCCCAGAAATGAGCGCCCTCTTTCTCGTCATTGGCGAGCAAATTGACAGTGCGCGAGTGAGCGTTCCATATGATTTTGGACACGATCTGGTTCACGTTGTTCGACACCGACTGCAGATAGTTCTTGAGCTTATTGCAGCCATCATTGCTGTCGCTCAGACACTGCTCCAGCTGATCGGGATGCAGCGCATGAGCAACGAAGGTTTTCACGAACATGACCTCGTATGTCTTCTGATTTGCTTGATACAGGACGAAGTTGGAATAGTCATCTTTGGTCGGTTCACGGCGATTGAAGTGGACTCCGATCCTGGACCGCTGCGCCCTAGAGATGCCGTTCTTGTTCTGAAATCTCTGGAAATGGGCTCCCGCCAAATCTGACCGAGGTAAGCGTCTTTTTCAAAGACACGACCGTGACACATACTCGGTAGAGGTACTCCAAATGGTAGATCATGTTCCTCATGTTCCTCAGGCTCGAAGATGGCGGACTTCTGTGGTACTTGCCGGACTGCAGACGCTGGAGGGGTAGTTTCAGGTGTGGGATCAACCGAAGTCGGAAATGAAGGCTCGAGGGAGCCATCACTCCAATCGACCTCGTCTTCTATCTCGAGCGCCATGTCTCAGGAGAGTATGTGAAGATTGAAAGCCACGAAAGAGTTGTTGAATGGACAAATGTTGTGAACGCGAAGGCAACGAGAGGCGCCAGGCTGGCCAACAAAACTCATTACGCCTGCCATGTCCCTCTGCCTGGTGCAAACGGACTGCACGAGACGTGGGGACTATGACAATACGTGGGGACCTCATGTCGACGGCGGAAACCGAAATTATGCATAGCGGAGGCAAAAATTGAGCGTTTGCTTCCAGCGCACTCGTTACCGGGTTCCATATGCGGGCTCATATCCCACGCATCCGTCGCCACGCAATTCTTGCCCATGGGGACAAAATGATGCTGTAGGCGGCTTGATTGGCCGCGTGATACGGTCGATGCCGTCGAGCTTCCGTACTCCTGCGTTTGTAGTGCGGTCTTTCCGGAATAGTGGATAGGAAGACAAAAATAGAAATGGCATTGAAAGGTGGGTATGCAAGCGGTGGGCAAGGGTGACTCGAGAGATCACTCGGCAGTGATTGACTTTGCGCTGCTCGCCGTTGGAATTTCTGCTGGAAATTCGGCATGTCGATCCCGGGAAGAGTGGCGGATACCACATGAAGCTTGTGCGCACCAAGATTTCCCTGACGACAGCTTGTCACCCATGTGCGAACCCGGTAGGTATCTTGCCAAATTGCTCGGTGTTTTGCGCGTCTGAAATCATGTGAGTGTATGAGAACGTGATGTAATAAAGGCAATACCAGGCAGCAATATTAGTCGGGTGATGAACCTGACAAGCGGGCCCCCACCGACTCAGACCTAGGCACGGAGGGCCCCTTCCGTCGTATTTGACGGCTGTAAAGTGCGTAGAAATGTGAGATCAAAAGATGAAGAAGATTATAAAGAAGTCTCTCATGCCACTCATGGTCGTGCCGTTCGCCATGGGTTTTGGTGTGAACTCGGCCCTGGTTCATCGTAATGGAAAGAAAACAAAAAAAAACATAAGAGGAAGAAAAGAAGTTGCATGTCTTCAGTTTGGTTGTGCAAAGCCCCCAGTGAAGGCACTCCGTAGATTGCGAAAGCGGCAAATTGGTGTCGATGTTGCAGCGGAAGGTAGGTGGACCTCTCCATGACGCGAAAAGGGTTGGACTTGAGCACATGTTACCGACTGTTAGCTAGAATCGCCCATCGAGAGGAGCAGAGCGGTCCGTAGACACGAATCTGGCATTGTGTGAAGCCCTTTGGATCGCCCATGAGGCAAGGCTTCCCTTTCTTGAAGACACTCGATTATCGACGGCAGCGGTTCTCATGAGCACTGGATTGCGATCCGTCGCTCATCTGGTGTCCTTCAGTAGTAACGAGTAGAGCAGTGGCTATATGCGGTTGATAGTGGTGGTAAGGTGGTGAGCGAAGAGGTTGGATTGAAGTGGGAATAGACGGTACGACGCCAAGCCCCGACATCCGTCTGATTGGCCGACACCCCCGAGCATGAAATGTGGCACGTCGAGTCGCAGCTCAGCAGGAGCTCCAATTCCACAACCCAACCTCAACCATGGGGACGCAGCGCCTCTCTCCAATTGCCCTCCTCCTACCTCTTCTGTTCGCCTCCGCAAACGCGGCATCGGATCCGCCTCGGCCGCGGGGCGTAGGCCCAGAGTGTAAGTCACCTCAAGCTTCCCTGAAGCTCACCACAACACCGCAATTGGAAGCCCGAGAGCTGACACAGCGCCAGTTGCGAAATTCTACAAAGACGCGGCGTCATTCACCTGCATCTCGAACCCCTCCATCAAGCTGGACATCGCCCGCCTCAACGACGACTACTGCGACTGCCCCGACGGCTCCGACGAGCCAGGCACCTCGGCCTGCTCCTACATCTCGCCGCTCTCGCCGCCACAGCCCTCGCGGGTGAAGATCGGCCAGTTCAACGAGACACTAGCCCTGCCCGGCTTCTACTGCAAGAACAAGGGCCACATACCGAGCTACGTGCCGTTTACGAACGTGAACGATGGCGTGTGCGATTACGAGCTGTGCTGTGACGGCAGCGAGGAATGGGAGGGCGTGGGCGGCGTGAAGTGCGAGGACCGCTGTGCGAAGATCGGCAAGGAGTGGAAGAAGCAGGATGAAGCGCGGCAGAAGAGTCTTAGTGCTGCGAACAGGCGGCGGAAAGAGCTGGTCACTGAGGCGGAGAGATTGAGGAAGGAGGTCGAGGATCGGATCTCGACGTTGCAGACACAGATGCAGGGGCAGGAGATGAAGGTCGCAGCATTGGAGAAGAACTTGGCCGAGATTGAAAGGGCGGAGAAGGGCAAGGTGGTTAGGGCTGCGGGGAAGGGCGGGAAGTTGGGCGTGTTGAGTGGGCTGGCAAAGGAGCGGATTCAGGAGTTGACGGAAAATATGAGTAGGGTCAGGGGCGAGAGGGATACGGCGAGATCACGGATTGAAGAGCTGGAAGGCATACTCAGGCGCTTCAAGGAGGAGTATAATCCCAACTTCAACGACGAGGGTGTCAAGCGGGCCGTCAAGGCTTGGGAGGATTACGCTGCGCAAGAGAGACCCGCCCCGGACGATGCTCGCGACCGCGATCTTGACGAGCTGCTCAAGCCCGATTCCGAGAGTGCTATCAACTGGGAAGAGTTCGAAGGCGAAGAAGAGTCCGACGTTGACGTCCGTAAGTCTTGCCTCATCAACGCTTCAAATTGAACCCCTCCACACATCCGCTAACAACCCCCTGCCAGTCTACCAATTCGAAGCCTACCTCCCCACCCCCCTGCGCACCTGGCTCGACGCCAAACTGCGCGACCTGCGCGTCCTCCTGATCGAAAACGGCATCCTCGCAGACCCGCACACCGACACGCCCGAAAGCAAAGCCGTCACGGACGCGCGCTCGCAGCTCAGCACCGCCACGCAGGAGCTCAACAACGACCGGTCCGAACTGACCAAGCACCAAGACGACCTGTCCAAAGACTACGGGCCCGACGGCGTGTTCCGCGCGCTGAAGGGCCAATGCGTCGAAAAAGACAGCGGCGAGTACACATACGAGCACTGCATCCTCGAGCGCACGACGCAGAAGCCGAAGAAGGGCGGCGGGAACACGGGCATGGGCAACTTCGTGCGCATCGAGAAGATCAGCGTGGACGACGATCTGCCGGTGGACGGCAAGGGGCTGGGCTCCGGGGAGCGCTACGTGCTCAAGTACGAGAACGGCCAGCATTGCTGGAATGGGCCGAGTCGCAGCACCCAGGTTATCCTGGCGTGCGCGGAGAAGGACGAGATTTGGAAGATTGTGGAGGAGGAGAAGTGCGTGTATCGCATGGAGATGGGCACGCCGGCCGTGTGTGGGATTAAAGAGGGGGAGCACGCGGCGCCGCCGGTGCACAACGAGCTGTAGAGAAAGGGTTTGCAGGTTGGATACATTGGGTATGGGATGATGTTCCAAGCGGGAAGAAGGGGAGTATGGCGTCGCCTTTTTGAAAGAGCGAAGATGTAAAAAGTAGAAATAGATATTCATTCCAATTTAGCGAGCGTTTGTAAGGCAGCTGGCTTACCTTGTGTCGTGAGGAAAGGATATGGCCATTTTCTGGGAGAATTATTTACAAGTGGTGGATGTCTGTAAAGATACTCGTCGCTCCGAGCTCAGCTTCCCCCGTCAAAGACGTACAACGCGTTCACGGCATCACCGCCTCATGTCTAGCCTAGAGCCCAAATCCTCATGCTTAAGCTTCGCTCTAAAGGACTGCAGCAGAAGTGGGTGTGAAGAAAAGGACCAACGTATTACGGAGCAAGAGTGCTATGAATATCAGCAACCCCGGTGCTGCACTTCCCGCCATGGAACTGGAGATGTAATGCGTCAGTGCGCGGAGGACAGTAGAATGCAGGTCGGGATGATACTATCTGCTGCACTTGAGGCGCGAATTTGATGAGCTGTATGATATTATGAGCATGGAGCAAAAGATACGGAGAAGTGAGTGAAGGTGAAGAATGATTGTGACTTCAATTTGTAATACGGAGCCATTCTTCGCAGGCATGAACGGAAAAAGGTCATAGAAAGACAACAAGAGACTGTTCCCAGGGACACCTGGAGGATGGCTCGAGGGAAGGCTTTTTAGGGCAGTGATTTGTATGGTTCTCTCGGCGGTCGGCGTTGGTAGTTCGACGAGAGGGCTTTGTTTGTTCTCGGTATCTCCATCTAAGGGACGCGGTGAAGTGCTTCCGTGAAGATCCGAACGCGTCCTCCCTGATACTTCGGCTGTTGAATACAGATTTTGGGACATTCATCTCTCGATCTGAGAAATAGTTCAGTTTGATTCCAGCAACGTCCAACTCTTCTTAGAGTGGGTCTTGTAGACAAAGAGCAAGGTCGCCCAGAACTGGTTGATTTGTGATCTCTCGATCTGAGAAATAGTTCAGTTTGATTGATCCGGGAAGACGATTACCCCACATTTCCTACGGATTAGTAGGGACTCAGGAATGACGCCTGTCGCACGATGTAAGTTGTTGGGAGATTTGCCTTCAACGTACGCTAAATGCCTGCCGCCCTATGCCCCACTCTATGAGAGTTTAGCATGATGGAAAGTGGAGCCTAACAAATGGTTCTCCCTGCAGGCGGAGTAGTTCGTAGCGTTACGTAGGCGTGACCTCGGACGACTGACCGGTCAAAGGGGCCATTCTGTGCCTTATGTTCGTATAGATCGGACGCCGCTCAGGCCGTGTAACGGTGGAGCGGAGAGCTGATGATTTCCGGGATCTTGAGCGGCATTCCTTCGGCAATCCTTGATGTCGTGATGGGGTTCGTAACAACCCCTCACGGCAGAAAATTAGCGGAGTGAAGCTACATATGAGCTTGCAGCGATCATGCTTCGCGACTTCGTATCGCCGGATGGCAGCTGGCGAGGGGCATTCTCCGCACGTGGAACCTTCCCAGGCTCTGCTTCACCCTACGCAGTACTGTCTCTCCAGGACCCGGTAATGTCGAATGGTGATGACGTTGGGCTTGATGGAAATGACAGTGTAGGAGCATCACCGGGCTCTTGCGGAATCTCAGATGCACACCCAGACTTCCAAGTCGGAATTCGCTTCTTGAAGCTGCGGGCTGCCCATGCAGTGAGAACAGACCGGGTTGCATCAGCGCAATCGCGTGGTTTGTTTATCCACAGACCGTCACGCGCACCTTTCGCGACCACGCCGCGTGTCTGGGGCACCGAGCCAGCCATTGGGTGCAGGCGATGGCGCAAGGCTGTAAAAGGTGGGTGCGGATCCGGGAGCAATTTGGGGGTTCCGGGGGCCGATCTTCATCATTTGGTCTGCCGCGGCTGCGGGAAGGCAATTCCACCTCTGCTGAATTGGTCAGCAAATTTCAATTTCGATGATGAAGTGGGCGCATTTGCAGCGTTTGCGGTCTTCGGCAAGCCGTCTGTGGCTGTCCGACGGACTGAACGCCGGGGCTGTTGCAGAATACGAACAAACGAAGAAGGACGGAATCAAACGAACAAAACACGGCCCGCAGGCGGCAGTTCGCAAAAGCCGTGAGCATACATGAAAAACGTTCGGCTTCTGCTGTTTGCTGCAGCTCGCGCGCATCAGCAATGCAGGCTGACCGAGGCCGCCCACGGTCCGGCCCCGAAACGGCAAGGGCGATGCGAATGAGGTTGGTGAAGATACTCAGGCTGAACGGACTGCAGGGTGACTCGAGATGCCGCGTGGTGGATGCAGCTGCAGCGACCAGGACCGGCTCGCACCAAGCAAAAGCCACGGCGATATTTTTGATGACACGGAGGCGCTTACCGGGCGTCACGCTGCAGGCTGCGTACCGCGTAAAGAGAGATGCGAGCGTCGGCGAAGAGCCCTGGAGGGTCCCGGGGAGCGAGTGCAAGTGCGAAAGGTATATCGTCGAGGCCTCCAGCCGATAACGATCAGGAGTTGGCGTCGCAGTTGCGCGCACGGCGACAGAGACGGCGACGACAAAGGCGGAAGTGAGTGGCACGGGAGAGGAGCCGTGGCGAGATGTGAGGCGGTTAGGCCAGGGGGAAGGGGCCCATGACTACGGTTCGCGGATGATTCGCTCGCGTAGCCGTGCCTTCCCGGCCTAGCGTCAGGTACAGTATTTGCGCCCCTTTCTCTCCATGATCCAGAAGAGACCACATCATGTAGATTGTCTGAGGGCAGCACTACTGTGGCATTGTGCTTCTTAAGACCTCAGGCGGCCACGCTGATGGCGACACAGATCTAATTCGAGCGCAGGCATGTCGTCGTGCAGCGCTGTAGGGAGCAAGCTTCAGAGATCGCCTGGAAAGCTTCCTTCCGGCGCCGCCCACCCAGGCACCCGCAGCTCCGCACGTCTATTGGCTCGACGCTCGAATTCTGCTTCACGATGCATTCGAGCTGCAACTGCAACTGGGTGCTGAGCCTGTCCTATGGAGACAAGTATTCCGCACTGCTACGTCTGAGTCGCGAATGCGTCGTGCGTGTGATATCTCCCCGGAAAGCGTGCACGCGCCGCTGCGAAATTTGGGCGCGCACTGCTGCAGGTCCCGCTGCTCGCTAGCGCCCGTTTGGGGATGCTTCTCTCTGCTTCGCACCGGCGGCGGCCTCTTGTCGCACCTCCCGCGACGGCGCGCGCTGGGCTGCTGCCCGCCGCACCAGAGGCCAAATGCAAAGGGCCCGCGGCGGCGCAGGCGCTGTGGCAGCGTGGCAGCGTGGCAGCCGTCTGCCGCCGCCGGCGCACCTCTTATGACTGGGTGGCCCTGCAGCAGTGCAGTGCTGTGGTCGGAGATGAGCCCAGTGGAAATTGGGCCTAGTGAATGGCCCCCCGGTCGCTGCACTCAAACGCCCATCGAAGCCCTGCTCCTGGCCTGTCACTCCCCCAGCTCTTCTCCCACGCTGTTCCACTCCTTCGAGCCCAACTTTCACTCATTCCCCTCCGGTCGGGAGACGCACGATCATTCCTCTTCACCACCGCACCCGCAGCGCGCGCAGGCGTCCCACCGCTCCCCGACCCTTCCATTGCCAGCTACTTACGCTCCTTGACACGCAATAATCGGCTCGTTTACAGAGTCTGCCTTTTCCCGCCAGCCGAGTCTCCTCGAGAAACGATCCGGGTGCTCCTGGGCCGCCGACATCCAGACGTTCCGCGCCATACGTCTCAGACCCCGTTCCTTTCGCTCTACACAATACATTCCTTCGCACCGAGATAAACCTCCCGAAACGTATTTTATAATCCACTGCCCGCTATCGCTGCCGACGTGTCGGATGCTGCATGGAGCTCGCGCCTGCTTCCGTCTCCTATAATACCGCACTACGCCCCCGCAACACCCATTGGTAGAGGATATTGGTCGCAGTCGTGTTGGTCGGGTACGTCTTCCCTCCTGTGCGGCTGGTTCATGTTGTTGGTGGTGGAAAGAGCACGAGGAATGCAGATGGACACCTACATGTAGGCCCCATCGCTAACTTCACACGCACGAATAGAAGACCATTGCGCCCAATCCTACTGCCAGTCGCCTGCTGACGTCCGCTCTGGCCAGCAAGCACTGCATAGGGCGGTGACGGCCGTACAGCAGACCTTCGCTCGACAATAGTAAACCCCCCAGAGCGTGGTTGCTACCCTCAGTAAGACATTCCTCACAACATGGACCGCCCATCGCTGCGTGCGAGCTACTGCTCGTCGCTCAGGCGGTTGATCGCTCGACTGGAACTGTCTAACGTTACCAGGTCACCATGAATCGCTTCCTCACGAGAAAGAAGGACAAGAAGAAGGCGCAGCCGGAGCCCAAGCCCGAGCTCGACCTGTCGGCGGCGTTGCCAAAGATAGACGACTTCAGGACGAGTCTCATTATGCCCGGCTTGTCAACACGCTTCAGTATGCTGAGAGAACAGGACGACCCGAGTTCAAAGATTGGAAAGGCAAGCGACGACAGTGTTTTGCAACCAAAACGGCAGTCCCGTCTACACGAGTTTGGTTTCGTCCCAGGAGGGCTCTCTGATATAGCCGAAGTTTCATCGCTTAATGGTTCAATTCGCCCGCCCTTCGCAACCGAGCGGCAGAATTCGTTTGACAGTCACAATACCGACGATGGCTCTGGCAGCATGATGAGCCGGGCGAGACCCGGTGAGGGAAATATTTTGTTTGGCGGGCGACAGAAGATCTACAAGATCTCGGGTAGCGGGTCGTCCAAGGGTAGAGCGTTATACGAGGACGACGTGAACCTGTCCACCTTCCAGAAGCTACGCCAGCAAGAGAAGGAGCGACTCGCCGCCCAGGAGGCTCAAGAGCAGCAGGGCACCGTATACGAGCCCTCCAGTCCCGCCAAGGATACCTACTCTCCGTCCACCGAGGGCTTCAGCCGGCGCAGGGAAACATCATCATCCACCAATTCCGGCACCAACGCTCGCACTTCGACCGCCGCAACATCAATTGCATCACAGGGTGCGAATTCGGTCGCTGGTTCCTCGCCCGCTCTCAACAACTCGGCCCAACCCACGTCGCCTGTGGAGCTCAATCGCTCTACCACCAAGGCCCGCAGGCTGTACGACCAAGGCCTGGACCAGCACATCTACGACCAGCAGTCGTCAGCACTGAACCGACTCAACTCTATTCAAAGAACACGCGCTCCCACAGGCCGATCGACCCCGCCGTTACTATTTTCTCAAACAAGATCTGCGACAAACCTGAACGACCGGTTCAACCGGGGTCCCGTCTTCCGCACCGAAAGTCCAACCGCACTGGGCAATCCCGGCATCCCGAATGGAAAGGATGCACAGTCTAGCGGATCAAGCCCTATCATCTCTCGTCCACAGTCGCCTCCGCTAACTAGCCCTTTGGCGAGTGACAGCGAGGATGGCCAGATGCTTAACTCAGCACTGCAACCTCAAGATCGAGGAAAGGCAACCGCCATGGGTGCCTTCAACAAGCCGAAGCAGGCATTTAGCGAAGAGCGGTATGCCGAGCGTCTCAAGCAGTTGCAGCAAGAGCGCGACGCCTCGGTACCGAAGCTGGACAACCCTAGGAAGCCCTCCTTGCGCGAGCGCGCCGAACTTGAGAAACGGAAACGTGCCGAGACTGCGGCGACTGATCGACAGCGATCCGAGTCGACATCTGAGCAGAAACATGCACCATCTCCGTTTTCGGTGTTCCAGTCGGCAGCCAATCAAATGAAGAGTTCACCTACCACCGCCACCCATCCGCCACGCCCGCAGCCAGAGCCGTCGACGATGAACGTCCAATCCCCTGATTCTCAGCAAGGAGCAACATTCTTCGCATCTCCTGGCTCAAGCGATGACGAGGAAGAAGCTCCTCAGCCAGTCCTGCCCAAGATTCCTGAGCGGGGACGACGAATCGAGAATCTTCCCACCGCGACTGGACCAGCTCCCCCGATTCTGGATCATCCCGCTCTACGTTCGCGGAGTAACTCCCGGCTCCCGGACAAGTTCGACCATCCGCCACTGCCTTCTCGCAGTCCGTCGCGACCCCGGCAGGATGAACCCCGCTCATCTCCCCAGGCTGACCCTGCAGGTAAGCCAGACGACGCAGATATAGATTCTCCCACCCTGGGTCCCAACAATGGTGGTCTCAGCGGCCTCATTCGACAGCATCTACGAAACGTCAGCAATGTCTCATCTGACTACGGCGATAACCGTCAGAGTATAATGAGCCCGCCCCCCTTGCAGACGCAGAATTTTGGTCTCCAGCGACGGCAGCCTACCTCGGAAACTGATACCCCAGCACATTCAAGCTACAGTCACTCTAATCCTTGGGACCTGGATGATATCGAAAGCAACCCGTTCTATAACGAACGAGGAAGCGTGAGCTCTGTGAGCCCCGTCGATGCACCCAAGCCAAAACCGCAGCCGATCAACGATAAGCCTCTTTGGGAGAAGGAGGAGGAGAAGACACATCAACGTGGTGATAGCGTGGAGGAACATGAAGCGTTCCAGCGGGATCTCGTTCAACGCCAGCGCGCCATTCAGGAAAGCCTCAGAGCGAGGGCCGAAGGCCGATCAACAAGCCCTGCACCAACATCATCTGGCGGACTCAAGACAGCCCTAAGTATGCTTCGCGCAAAATCGAGCCGGGAGTCGTTTGCGACGGTCGACGCCCACAGGCAGCAGGAGGCTCCTTCTAAAGCGATGAAGATGCTCGGTATTGGGGCCAACTCGGCGAATGGCAGCAGCACGTCTCTAGCAGGGGATCATTGGAGGCCTGAAGGGCAGTCGCTGCGACAGAAGCCCATGCGCATGCTTCAGCAAAGTGAGAGGGATGCCCAGCGCGAGCGCGAAGAGAGCCGGCAGCGTTCCGCAACCAACGATAGCAGCAGAGATCCGCGACCCCAGGGCAGGTCTCCGCCTTCATCCAGCAGAGCATCTACGAGAGATCGGTCAAATTCTGAGGTCTCCTCTGGCCGTTCCCGCAGCCGGCCCGGACAGTACCGTGACGATCTAGAGCAAGCTATGGCGGAAGGTGTCGGATCTAGGACCACCATGTACCCTCCAAACTCGTCTCCCTCTCTCCCTGGCTACGCTGCCAATACAACCCAGCCCCTCCCCGCGGAGAGGCCATCACTGGATAGTCAAGGCCGGTTGAGATCGCGGAGCAATAGCAGAACCGCTGCGTCTAACTATTTCGAGTCGAAGCATCTCCAGCCAATCCATACTGGCCACGGACCCGTCAATGGAGCTTCGCCTCGACTTTCTCCCGCTGGTCATAGCCCACAGCCACCACAGTTCTCCCCCGGCCTTCCAGCTTCGCCTCGCCCCTCACCTGGCAATCCGAGCCCGAGCTTGAACGCGTTCCGTCCACAAGCCTCGCCCGTACCCCCTTTCTCGGCCAACAACACTCCGCCTGTGTCCAACCCAGGAACGCCAGTTGCGCCGGCCTTCAATCCTAACGCGGCGCCGCAGCCGATGGCGAAGATCGGCACCCTGCGAAAGAAGTCGATTGCTAAGTCTGACATTTCCGAGCCTGTCTTCGTATCTACGACCTCGGTCATCGACACTATCAATCTGCCGCCTGGAGCTTCTCTTAAGAACGGCATACAAACGCCCCCGCCAGTTCCTCCCATCAATCCTAAGAGGCGACGCTTCGGCCTTGGCCGGTCAGAGTACCATGATCCGGGCATTCATCCTGGACTGGGTGCACCTCACGCCCCGTTCGCGGATCCAATGCGGACGAATTCGTCTGACGCACTATCGAGCCAAACACAATTGCCTAGGCAACGACTAAGACAGACATCAAGCGAAGGAAAGAGTTTGCACGGCACAGCGCAGGCGCAGGCTGGAGCCAGCCCGGCTACGCCAACAACTCCTTTCGGACGCAACAACTCGCCACCCCGACCTATCCATGTAAACCCCAACCCTCAGCGCAACATGAACGGCGCCATGTTCTAAAGCTTCTCCTTCCTCTATTAGCCAATTAGGGAGTTTCACTGTCACGGCGCCTGGTCAAAAGCAGCAATATCTCTCACCTACTCTGTTCTACTCTGTTCTACTACGCCCCTTTTAGTGCGATAATTTCTTCTTTGGGTCACCTCTTCAGATTTTCTCCCATGTGCGACCACGGCCTCGTTTTCTTTTTTACTACTAGTCAACTCAGCAATATACCTCTTTGGTGTCCCGGTCTTTTCCTTTCTCACTTCATCTCACGAGAGAAACGTAGGGTACAATGTTGGTTTGGCTCGGGGCGGTTCTGCGGATTATATGCTGGATCAGATCATTCCCTCCTTTGCTAGACTGCGACCTCCACTGGATCATCTCATATTTGTTGGGACACACACCGAGCATAGCTGGGTTATGGGTCGGTGTTTGCTTGGAGGCGCTGCGTAATGGAGGGCATACTTGCCTCTGATCGGATTGGGATGGAACAGGGTGTTATTGTACTAGTATCATAGTGCCTAGTTTGAGTACTGGGGTACCGAAATGCGTGCGTTGCGCGAGGCAGCAATGCCGCAGTAGTCGAAATGTAACTCTTAACAAGCTATCATATTGCGATGTTATGCTTGCTATGCTATTCTATGCTATGCGATAGCATGCCCTCCATCGAAGAATAAATCCTTGGGCAAACACGAAGCCGGCAGCACTTGCACATCGGGGCGTTGGGGCATCCAGCGCGTTTGGAAGCTACTCAGAGCTGACCCCCACGCGCTTATTACACTCGAGACTTTGCACTAATGTTTCTCACAACAGAGTTTCTTATGATAGAGTTTCGAATGTTTCTGCAGTTGGCCGGATGCAGATCGCCTTCTTTTTTTCCCCAGCATGAGACAACGTCAAGCAAGCCAATGCATAGTGATGAGGCGTTTCTAAGTCATGTAAAGCGTGTGTACGTATCGATATGTAGAGTGACGATGACAGCGCAGTGCAGCGCAGGAATCGCATTCAGCCACAAAGCCGTCGCACCGCATTGTGCATACACAGTAGATAGGCATGCTGTGTATCTCTCACAAAATATTGCCAAGAATATCGACGTCGCTGCATTAGCTGCGCAGATCAGATCTCCCTTACTTCCCTCCCTCCCCTCGTTCTGGATTATCCGAAAACCAGTCCAAGCTGCTCACTACTCCCCAGTCTTCGCCTTTGATTCGCCCTTCCTTTTAATACCATGCATGCAGGCCTTCCTTCTTTCCAGAAAAAAAGAAACTCAAGCAACTACATACTGACAGGGATCCGAAACAAGCCGGCTTTTCTGAAAACCCCTGATCGCCGCCGCCGCCGCTAATGCAAGGGGCCGGTGCGTGATGCGTTTCAGCTGGCTCGCTGGCCCGGGATGGCGGGTCTTGTTGCCGCCGAGCAGCTGGGGCCCCTGCGCGGCGGGTTTGGCGATCAGGAAGGTTGGAGAAGATGCGCGGGGCGATCTGGAAGGTTTGAGAAGCTGGAGCTGGAGATGCACATGCAGATGCAGGTGGGCGATCGTTTTAGCTGGGCGCGAGGTTTGGGGGTAAGGAAGAGGCAAGTGGGCGAAGTGGGAGATTGGGAGATGAGATGGGGGAGCAAACGGCACGGGAATTAAGCATAACGGGTTCGAGCATGCACGAGCATGAAGAAAAGAAAGAAAAGAAAAGTTCGCATTTCGTTTCGCTTCTCACGCTGCTATCGCAGCAGCAAACTTACCACAGTACGTGACCCTCGAGACCTCCAGCGCCTAGAAAAGAAAGTTACTCCTCAAGCTATCACTTGCAGCGGGGAAGCAGATTCCACATCCCCCGAGGAAAGAAAAAGGGGACTAGACCACCAATCACGATTCACGAAGGCGCACTCGCCCCGCGCCCTCTATCGCTCACACATGTTCACTAGACACTCGAGGTCTTCTACCATCTCCATATTCTTACTCGGCCGCTACTTCCCGCATCCCCATCAATCAATCACACCCAACCCATGCCACACTCCCCCCATTCGTCCCCCGTTGCACACTCCCAAACTCTCAGCAACACCACACACGCCGTGCCCCATTCTATTCGAGCAAAGCCCACCGAATCAGAGCAGGCAGAAGCATCGCAATTGGTGCACACACACACACACACGCGCTAAGCCAATTAGCGGATGCGGGCCCCATTTAAGCTCAGGGCTCAAAGCTTACTAACCTCCAGGGCTCAACTGTGTGTGTGTGGGTACTGCAATGAGTTGCACCTGCATGGAGTACAAAATGCATTGCGGGTCCCCGCCCACTGACTGTTGACGTTGTTTTGTTACTACTCACTCTCCTTCTTCGTTCATCGACTTGTGTTCATAGAACCTTCGCTTCTCTTGGAATTTCTCGTGTTAGATACACCATTATTGCACATCGACTGTCCTTTCCTGTCCGAAATTCACTACCCACTACCGTTAACATGCGCTTCTTCTCGGCTCTTGCCTTCGCGGCGTCGCTCGCTTTCGTGGGCGCGCAGGACCTTCAGGGCATTCCTGACTGCGCTGTAAGTACCACTATTCGTGCGCCTGCGCGACCATCACGGATCCCCGCTCAAACGGCTGCAACAACATTCAATTCGCTATCCAGACACCTCCATCTCCATTTAAAAAAGACCATGGCTAACAAAATCTCCTCCAGCTCACCTGCTTCGCAGCCGCCGTGTCGGGCTCAGGCTGCAGCCTCTCGGACACCAAATGCCAGTGCACCACGGGCTCCGATGCCATCACCTCCTCCGTCACGTCCTGCGTGCCCTCCAAGTGCTCCGCGGAAGAAATTGCCAGTGCGTGCTGCACCTCCCTCCGTATCTCGATCACCCCCCACTAACGGAATTTCGACAGAAATTGCTCCCGCGGTGGCAACCATCTGCGCCAAAGCCGGCGTCTCTATATCCAGCCTGCCGACCACTGTCCCGAGTGCTAGTGGTGGCTCTTCGAACGGCAGCCAGACTGCGAGCACGACCGGATCGCAAAGCGGAACGGCGACGGGATCTGGGAGCGCGGCAGAGAATACTGGTGGTGCGATGGCGAATGTTGCGAGTGTGGGTGCTGTTGCGCTTGGATTGGCGGCTGTTCTTGGATTGTAGCCGCAAATTGGATATGCGACACAGACCGGAAACGGAGCTCGACTACCAGCGATATAGATGGTATGGGCAGGGAGATTCTTGATTTTGGGTATGTGTTGAAGGTATAGAATGAGGTTGCTTAACCTCGTATTAGGTTCTTCAAGAGGGCTTCTCTTCTGATATGGGAATCCATACCGAATTCCTCTTTCCTTTACAGTCTCCTAGCTATAAAATACACCCGCTGCAAGGGCGTCATCTGCTGTATGATCGACAGCTTCGGACCGAACCAGATACGGTAATGGCGCCGCCTTCTCCACGTTGTTTCCGCCCTAGATACGATAGGCGAGGTACATGATGCACGAGCGCGGCGCATGGCTCGTATCTGAAGGAAGACATGTTTCCTGGCGAGATCGATCGAGGGCAGGGGCTCCATCAAGTTACGTTCATGCCGCATCCAGTGCATCTACCCATTTGCTCGACCACGCAGTGAACTCATCATCTTTACCAGCCCAGCTCTGCTTGACCAACGCAATGGCGCTCTTGGCTTCTCCACAGCATCTGTCTAGCGTCTGCCTCGCTTCTTCTTCGTCCAGATCATAGAAAGCGCTTGCCAGGTCATCGACGCTTTCCGGTATTGCTCTCAGTGAAACCATAAGGCCGTCCAGCTTCGTCATTGGATCTGGATGCCCTCCGCCAGTCTCGCCGTTGGCAGCAGTGGGCGCCGTAGCTCCTGGTGAAGTACCAGGAAACGTCTTCAGCCTCCTCTTGCTCAACGCCTGGTAGAGCATGCCCATCTTCTTCAGCTTGTTGACACTGGTATCCAGCAGCGCCTTCAACTCCTTATCTCCCTTGCCTATTTTGTTCGCAGCTCCGAATATGTCATCCTCATCCCCGAATCCGCCATCTTCCGCGTCGCTGCCCTTCGCCTCGTCATCGCTATCTTCCACATCCTCACCCCACTCCTTCAACTCTTCCAGCGCGTCTAGTAGTACGCTTCTCCACTCTTCCGCCTTCTTGACCACCAAGCCAGCGACGCCGTCACCGCATAGCTTGAGCAGCGCGTCGCACGCTTCCCACACCATGCCGGTAGCTGCGAGCACGTCTTGTTTCTCGCTCTCAGTAGGGCCCTCATCCTTCGTCTTTCCCTTTGCACTTCCATTTCCCTGTAAACTTTGCCTCCGCTCAGCGAAGCGCAGGACCAGAGACAAAACCTCGCCCCATGTGCCAATTACCCTCCGCACCTGCGCCCTAAGCTCACCACGCATCAAGCTTCCCAGCTCATCCCTCTGTCCTGATCGTGGCGTAGATGCAGCCGCGGCCACCATACCACTCAACACACCAGAGCTGACATCTCCAATCTTCGTTATTAATGCTGACGGCGTGAGCGGCGGCGTGATGAGGAGGAGCGAGAGCGTCGTCGTGTGCGATTTCAGCAGCGTGGTGCAAGCTTTTACCACATCGAGCGGGTTTGGCAGGTCGGTCGAGAAAGCCTGAGGCTCTGAAGACGTGGCATTTGCGGCCGAAGGCGCGAGGGAGGACTGGTAGTGCGGGAGGAGCGTTTGCGTAGTTTTCGAGAGCTCGATGAGGGCGCGGAGGTCGTTCGGTTTTGCCATGGCAGGATTCTAGCGCGTTTTCTATTTTACAGAATGATACCGAAGCAGGAATTCGAACTACCTTCTGCGGGTCAACGTATCATACGACCGTGATAGAAGTGTGCTTTTCCGTTGCTGCTGTTGAGTAGTAATTTTTATGCGGAAAAGTGCTGCACCGAATTTTGGCGGGGCCGTGAAGCTCGGACCATTTATCGATAGCTGCTCCTTATCAATGCGGGGCAGGATGAATTGTACGGAGCAACCTGAGTGAAGCTTTACGCCCAGGAGATTCACATCAAGTGAGTAGTCTTCATATCTAGTAAGTAGTTTTTGAAGTAGTTGAAAAATAGCGTTAATAGATAATGCTGAGGCATGTCTATCTATGTGGGTATTCAAAAGGGTGCGCGAACGCAACCAACAAAGTCCCGCCGCGAGTCCATACAAGATCTGCCAAACGCCTTGCTATGCGATTTTAGTTACAGCCTTCTCCACGTAGACCGAGGGTTGAGACTATGGTCGTAGACATTAACTCATTTCTTAAAATTCAACGAAACAGATGATGTCCCAAAATGACCGAACGCCATGGTGTGTATACCGCGACCTCAAGGGTACTGAGAAGAGAAAGTCTCCTTGCTCGGGCGAGCACAGGCTTGCTCTGTTTAAAGACACAACCCAGATGGACGTGCACGATGCTGTTGAAAAAGCGAGGCGTGGTATGTGCAGGTGAGGAGTCCCCGGCATCCTCCAAAATTATGTAGATGCGAGACGGAAGTGAGGTCGACAAAAGCTTTTGCCGACGGTGTAGCAACACAAAGATCACTAGGCCAGGTCACTATTATGGCCGGCCGAACCGATTAACACCAGGTCACAGCGCCGTTCTTGCTCTGCTGCGGTGATGGATGCGTTGGTCCCGAGCCAGAGGGTTTCTTCGGGGTATATTTGTCCCACGCTGGGTCGATAGATCCGAGAAGCATCTTATAAAGATTCCCTTCATAGGGCTCGGTGTCGACAATGTCCCTTTGACGCGTTAGCTCGAACTTTCGTACTTGAGGCGCGCAATACGTACTTGGTTACAGCATGTTTGTCCAACTCATTGTCTAAGATTTTGAGGCGCTTCGTGCCTACCGGATCGTCCCCAAATTGGATGAACTGAATGCCCACATGTCCCTTCGTCAGTCCCTTGTCGACCAGCTTGTCGACTAGGCTCTTGATTGGCTCCACTACCCCATCCAACCATTCTTCATCATCCTCCCAAACTGCGTCAGTGAGAACGTAGATATTGACGCCCCATTTTTCTTTACGCCAGCGGGAAAGGAGGCCTTTCTGTGGTTTGGTGTGCTCAGGGTGATACCTCTCCAAGATCTTGCCCAGGGCCAAGCCCATGTCACATTGCCCGGCGGGGGTGATGCGATCCAGGATTTCCAGTAGCTTTTCACGGTTTTTGCTTCGGCCCTCTTCCGAAGGCGTATTTGTGAATCGAATTTCGATCCCGTCTGGATCATACTTCTTCACGAGGTAAGCCAGCGTTTCGAATGCTCGCCGGACCTTGCTCCAATGCGACTTCATGGTGATGGAGTCGTCGATCAAAAAGATCTGGGTATCGTTAGCGTACCGATAGTTTAATGGATTCAGATTAGCTTACCTGGTCTCTCGAAGCTAGCCTCTTCAGGTATTCATGTCCTTCAAGTGGCGTCGTGTTGGAACCTTTCTTCGTCCGGGCTATCCACTTCCAAGCTTCTTCTATTGTGACGTGGGGAAACTTCGATCGTTCCGTCCCATTCCCAGGCGCCGAACTAGAAACGACGGCACGAGATGAACTGTCCACAGGTCTAGGCGATGGAGCATGGGTAGAACGTTGCGGATTTGGCGTTGAGTGCCGCCAGGTAGAAGCACCGGCCCCGTTTGCCTTCGGGGTTGCGTCCGGTAAACTGGTGATATCTTCGCCTAGGAAAGGTTCAGATGCAGGTCGCGGGTGTCGCTTGGCAATAGGCGAGCCATTATAGGATGCGTGCGGTGTCTGGTCGAAGGGGTCGGTCTGCTTCTCCTCAGAAGTCAAATTTGAAGACGACGGTGAAATTGGCGAAGGTTGAGGGCCAAAGTCCTTGCTAAGGACGCTTGTAGGCGATGAGGCAAGCGCACCCAGAGGAACACCCGTCATACCAAGGCCTGCTCCAGTTCCAGCTATCTCGGGAGGAATCTCTGGAGGCGTCTGCCTTCTTCCAAATGGATCTGAGTCATCGCGGAAGATCGGAGGGTACGAAGTATCGCTGGGAGGCTCCAACTGGGAGTTGGACCAGGCCTTGGCCGTTTTCAGAGCTTTGCGGGAGCGTTTGTAGACATCAACCGCATCAGGTCGGGACAGAGCCTCGTCTAACATATCCTCGATAATGGTGACCACATCGTGGACCACATAATCATTCCGGCGCCGTTCCTGGCGAACGCGTAAATGCATGTCGATGACTGCTTGAAGGACCTTTTCGCCGTCATGGAAGCAGCCACTGTATGCCGTGCAACGGAGCTTCGGCACTTGGTCGGTAGCAGCTGCACGCTTGCTCTGATATTCCTTCAGTCCCTCCATTCCTAGAACTGACCACACTGCGGCTTCACTATAGACGCAGCCGAGGGACCAAATATCTTTGCTGGGTTTCGCATCGAGAATGGTTCGCTCAAGGAATGAGTCACCTTCGTCCCGGTGATACTCAGGTGCAGCTAATCGCAACTTAGTTTCCAATGCATGGCGGAACGCACAAGCGAACTCACTAAACATTTGGGTTCCATGTGTATCACGTCGCCGAACCTCTTTACCCTTTTGAACTGCAAGCTCGAAGTCCGTCAAGCCTAGGTCTGCAAGCTTGAACACAACATCAAACCTAGAAGGACCGAAAGGTTCTGAGACCAGGATGTTGCTGGTCTTGATGTCGTGATGGATCCTGCATCTGATTAACGAGCCATCTCAAACGACCACAAAGGCGAACTGACCCCTGCCAATACTGCCGTCTGTTATCGTGGTCCGGCAGCTTGTGAATGCGCGCCACCGGCTTGACGATGTCCAGCAGCTCCTCCCAGAGCTTCAGTATGTCTTCCTTCCTTGTAGGAGGCTCGACTCGTTCGAAAAAATCCACCAGCGTACCCCCACCGACATATTCGAGCACCATATAATACGTTTGACCCTGGTGCCATGACCCGTAGAAGCGAGCCATGTTGCGTGAAACGTCATTCTGGTGCCTCAAGGCTTTGTAGGCATCCACCTCGTTATGATGGTATTGGGCGTCTTTTTCGCGGCACGTCTTGAGGACGAAGGTGTTCGTCAAAGGCTTGCCGTTTTCATCCTATCGCATCATCGTCAACGCGCGGCTCTTCGAGGGTGACAGGCATGATTCACCTGCTCCGCGAGGAAGTTGTATCCAGGATAGATCCCAACCTTATAAGTGCAGGAGTCCGGGCCCACTTTGAGGGGTTCGCTTGACTTGATTGGTATAATAACCTCCTTCCGGTATCTCGTCTCATTCAATCGATCTCTACGCAGTGGCTGGGCGCAGAACTGCCATTGCGCGTCGGCGAACTTCTGGAAGAACTCGACGCAATCGGGTGGCCAGTCGTCGGCTCCTCGAAACGGTAGGCGCTCGTCGGCAAGGCTGTCGTAGTGGATGAAGTGGGTAATGTAAGCGCCTTTGCCAATAGAGATGAGGATGGTAAACACAGCCAGGTAGCCCTGCTGGATTGCTTTCCAGTCGTTGGTGGAGCGATGGAAGCAGACCAAGAGCTTCCTGATGGTGCCCTCGGTCAAGTAGCGTCGAAGAGCGTGGATGGGTACGAATGGACGCGTTTGCGCCGGCGTAGACACATCCACAGCCAATACCTGAGCGTTCCGAACCTGGTCCAGAAAGTCGGACACGTCAGACAGAGGATGCGACCATGTGTGCATTGGGAGCGGTGGTGAGGCGGGGCACAGACGCAGTCGGGGAGCAAGAGGGACGTGTATAAATATGGAGGAGCGCACAGGACATCGGTAGCATCGCTAGACTGCTGCGATGAACGACGCGCCTGTGCGATTCAGCGACCTCAGGTGTCCAGGCTGGGCGGCGCGGCTCATTTGTAGGTCGGGAGTGCTTGTCGGTGGGCTGGCCGATTCGAGGGCCGGCGGAGGGCATGCGAGCCCGCACAAGCCAAGCTCGGCCAGCCACCACAGCCGATCCAGCCCTGCAGCGAAGGACGCCGCCACGTATTTGGCACCTCTTTCTCCTTCCACCTCTTCGCCATGGGCGATTCTGCCAGGAAAAAGGGCAGAGAGAGCCATGGACAGGGCTGTGAACACCAATGAAAACGGCATTCGGCGACTACAAAGAAAAAACATTGCATTGACGAGCTGACATCGGACATGAGAAACGACGGGGACACCAGGGAAACAAGCACGATGATGAAATGGGCAAGCCGACCTAGGCAGCAGCTTTGCACCTGCATAGCACCGCCGACGCAGTCTGCCCTGGCCATCAAGACTCACCTAGGTTTGTCCAAGCTACAATGCCGCGCAAAAAGCAACATTGCAGAGACCGTTGGTGGTTAGCACAAGAGAGGACGTTGAATTTGGGTCGCAGTTCCGGATCCTCTGAGACAAGCCCTTTGCTAGGGGGCTGCTAAAGCCAAGACGGCTAGGTGCTGCGATCGCTCAGGAGCCGAAACATTTCTGACAGCACCCTCCATGACGCCGCTCGAAGCTACGACGAGCGCGACACTTGCGCTTTCCCCGTTCTTTACATGCGCGGCATCGCGGGCGAGGCAACAGTCATGGTGCAGATGCCGGCTTCATGGCTCGAATATGCCTTGCAGTTGCTGAGCCACATTGCGCGCATCGGGCTGGCGAAGTCACACGTTGGGCTGTGGGCTGTATGTAAGACATACCTAGTTTGAAAGCCCTTCTGAAAAAAAGTCGGGCACAGAGAGAAATCTTTTGTGGGTCGCGTATTAGAAAGCTACAGCAGCGTCATACCGGGTCCGACGCCACGGTCAGCAAATGGATAAGACCAATGTCGAATTTCGTATTCTACGGATGAGCTTTTTGGACTGCAGCAACTCAAACCCCGAAGCAGTTCTATTCCAACCGTTTGCTAAATATAAGAGACTACACAAAAAGAGCTAGGTACTACGAAGAGAAATACGGCTGACCATACCCAGATAGCCACCATGCCACCACTCTGAGCTTCAACAGCGGATAAGAGTCGGTCATCTTACAATGATATAGTACATATTCGCCCAATAAAACAAGGAGAGCTCAGACTATATCCGAATGGGCCGGAGAGTCTTGGTGCGCCTGAGCGGCGAAATCGCCTGCTTTTTTCGCTCGGCGATAGATGATGTACCAGGCAAAGAACGTTACCGCTGTCATGGGAAGAGCAATCGCAAGGTATATCCTTAGTCCCTTGATCTGAAAGTCTTGCCGTCCGTCTTCGAACTTGAGGATGTCTGTGCTCATGAACGTCTGCGGTCCTCTTAGCTTGAGACGTCGTGCAGTAGTACAGAAGGCACATACTGCAATGAAGGTAGCCGGTAGGAAGAACAGGGTCACGGTGGTGATGACCCTCATAGATACTGTTTCTTGTTCGGTCTTCTTTGCTATGCCGTGCATCTCGTGCGTCATCATTTCCATGCGAGTCGCCGATTCATGTGCTTTCTTCGCGAATGATTCGTTGGCCTTGACGCTTCTATATTGCAGGATACCGTTGAGCTTGCGTGGGGAGTTAGTAAAAGAACAGGATACTTGCATTAGGGTGCGCTTCACCAGATGTTTGCGATTCGCTAACAAGCACAACAGCGTCTCCGTCCTTGACTGCAGCATTCGCAGGTCTTTTTCTACGTTAAGCACGCACTTATCGAACCTTGCAAGGTCGCCACCGCAATCGGCCTTCAGCTCTAAGGGAAATTCGCCGTGGTTCATGACGTATTGGTAGTGCTGTCTCAACTGTTCAAGCACTTCCGCATTGAGCCGAATAACGAGAAGAGCTTCCTGTGCTTTCTCTTCAATATACTGAATGTCCTGAAGGCCGCTGAAGGTGAAAGTCTCATGCTGCTTTTCGTCGCCGTGTTCTGAAAAGGTCGGAGGAAGTTCCGGGGGTGTTTGCTTGTCGCCCGGTGATGGGGATGGCAACTGTGCTTTCTCGTCGGCTGAAGGAGAGGGCTTGCTTCTGTTATCGTGCCGCCAAAAATCGCTGTGTCCGATATTCTTCACCTGGCCGTATAGTGAAGTGAGGCTGCTCTTTAAACCTTTCGCGTCCACGATTCTAGCACTCGCCCATTTGTCATGATTGCAATAGCTGTCTTGTACATGGGTCGGAGACTGCGGAGACTCTAGCAAGGTTGTCGTGCGCGATGGGAAAGAGGGTGAAAATGCCTCAAATTTGCTCCGCGGACTGCCTGGAAATTGACCGGTTGTGGCACGAGAAGGAGGGGGGAAATAGTTGGTTGGAATGCGCGGGCTCATCAGGAACGGGACTGGGGAGGCGATCGGACTTGGCGGTTTGTCTACCGGAGTAGCCAGAGCGTCCCGTGTGAGCTCCTGGAACCGATCCCATAAGTCGTTGATATACCACCGCCAATTCTCGCCTGACCAGTCACATAGGAGCAGATGGGTTGCCAGTGATGCGGAGAAGGCTCCACTACGTGTCCCCGCTTCGGACAGCGAAGGCAGCGTGGATGCCTCAGTAATTCGATTCTTTATCAGCTTATTGCCCTTGACACTGATCCACAGCGAGTGACCAGTTTGAAGGTCGAATGAGTGATAGACTGCGGTTTGTCGAATTGACCATGGCAGGCTTGACTGACTTTTGGAAGGCTCTACCGAGCGCAAGTTGTAGCAGAAACGGAGCTGTTGCGCAGATCGGCCTAACTGAGGTATTTCGGTCCCTTTCCACCGCTCATCAAGACGGGACTCCTCCTGGAGGCCGCTAAAATGAAAGTCCTGCGGATACTCCTGGTAGCCGAAAGGAAAGACGAAGTCCAGAAATGAGGGCATGACTTGGTGATAGGAGAAGAGGAAGCTGAGCATGCTGTGGGAGACCCTTAGCAAGGCTCGGCTATGGGGAGCATGCAAAAATCTGAGACTGTTAGCTTTGGCCCAATTGGTTGAAGAGACAATACTTGCATGAAACGGTATTGAGGGTCGCTCTTTCCGGGATCTAACGCTTCCCTGAGTAGATGCTTGAGCTCGCGAAGAGTTGTCACACAGCTCGAACGATATTCTGTCGCAGGCCCAGCCTCATTAGCATTCCGTAAGCGCAGGATCTCGGGTCGCCTTACCTTGTTCTTGGCCGTCGAGGTCCAGAAAATCGACGGCGGCTTGTCTCTCATTGAACAGACGGCCTGTTTGAGTCCCTAATCTGTCGCAATATGCCTTCAGGTTATGGCTGAGAGCATCATGGTGTATCAGATTTTGAGGGTACTGCAAGTAGTTCTCGCAGCATTGAATAAGTGATTCCATTGCGCAGGGAACTTAAAAGAACAGGCGACCGGCTGCTTCATATTGCTTGGCCGAAGAACAAAACCATACCAATTTATATAGTTCCCTTCCCGAATGCCGTACCAGCTGTCCGCCACGGCGTATATGTTCCGGGCATCCTTTTCGGCCCTAGGCTATCCGCGAGGCAAAAGCATTACAGGGACAAGACATTCTCCAAGCCCACACCGCAGCCTATGCATGCGTGACGATCCCGGGGCCACGCAAAGGCTGGCACCGCCTTCTTGACGTCCACCATCAGTCATCTTCGACGCGCAAAGCAGCAACCTCGTCTCTTTCTTTCTACAAGCTATTAGCAGCGGGAGAGAGCATTAGCTTTGTAATTCTACGCTTACTTGGTTCAGTTTCTGAGGAACCCAAAATTGATATGATCCATTGGCTACCTGCAGAGGAGTGTCTCAGCCATCGGAACTGGGCAGAGGTCCTTCGGTCCACATACGCGAATATAGAAGTCCCAAGGCCCAAACTTCGTCCTAAGGTAACTCTCCAGATCCGCTTGCCTCAATTGGTACGTGTCAAATGTATCCCACACGTACGGCATCGTAGCTAGGCTAATCGGTGGCCACTTCGAGGCAGTCTACGGGTGGCAGTGTCCTTCGACCAATGGCTAAAGCGGGGTTTTCAAGGACCGGTCAGGCGCCGGTGAGTTCGACGTAGGGTGCGAGCTGATGGAGGTGCAAGGCTGGCCCACGGAGCGTTCGACGATTTTATGTCAGACCATGGCCTTCATGAATGAGGCTCTGCGAGGCCCAACTTCGCAGAGTCTACTGGTAACTCTCCCGTTCAGCTTGAGGTCCCTCCTGATAGCAGTGAGGCAACCGTTCGCCTGGTGAAGACGTACAGAATGCCTGATGTCGGGACCAATGACCGTCTTGAATGCGCCTTAGGGCGGGTGAGGCAGGAACTGGCCAACAGCTCGTGGCCACGACTTTGCTGCAGTGGTGCGATCACCAGACCAGACGATCGGTGAACACTATTGGCCGGAGGTGCTCAGCTCCGGTGAACCCCAATATGGACGAATTGATGTGGGCGGCCTCAGCCTTTCGCTGCGGTCCGTGTAACACCCGCGCCGGGCCGAAGACAGCTTTAGTGTGGTGCTCCTCTCAACAATCGCGTGGGGCACACCCGATGCGGCTTGAAATCGGGGGCGTGACCTTTAAGCATGGCCGGAGCCCTGTAAGCGGCGAGTCCGCCTACAGGGCATATCTTGACGGTGCGAAGCCTTGGGGCACCTCCCACTTATGGTATTTGAGGTGGTCAGCGTTGTTCGTAATCGGTTCACCACCTGGGCAGGCAGTGAGTGTTATGTGCTTACTAAGCGCTTACATGAGCTCCATCAACTCCACTTCCCTCTAGAGCACGACAACAGCGCACCGTTCCCCGCCATGCCGCCGAAAGGCTCCAAGAAGGCCGCCGCTACAGCCCCAGCCAGAACCCTCGTCCTCGATAATGGCGCCTATACGATCAAAGCCGGCCTTGTCTCGGCCGCCCCCGCAAACCCAAGCTACGATGACTGCGTCGTGATTCCGAACTGCGTCGCTCGCAGCACACGCGACAAGCGCACCTATATTGCCTCGGAGCTAGCACAATGCAAAGACTTTGGAGAATTGGCATTCCGGAGGCCAGTTGAGAAGGGATTCATCGTCAATTGGGAGGCAGAGAAGGCTATTTGGGAGCATGAGTTCACGGGCGCTGGCGCGGGGGAAGGGCTGAGGGTAGGTACGAGACATGAGACTTCGTAGTGTGCTAAAGGATCGCGGTGCTGACCGAAACCCAGTGTGAACCCAAGGAAACGAATTTGATCTTGACAGAGAAGCCGAATTGCCCGAAGGAGCTGCAGAAAAACTGCGACGAAATCGTCTTTGAGCAATTCGAGTTCGCAGCCTACTATCGATGTATTGGTATGTTCTGTATTCCTGGCTAATGTAGCTTATCATACTAATACGTAGGAGGTCCTACCCTAAATGCCTACAATCCCTCATCAGTCGGCTCATTTTCTGCCCTCCCCCAAGAATGCCTCCTCATCATCGACACGTCGTACTCCGACACGACGATACTACCTATTTACCACGGGCAGCTTATCCAGTCAGCACTGCGACGCCTCACCGTTGGCGGCAAGCTACTCACCAACTACCTCAAAGAGCTCTCCTCACTCCGACACTACAACATGCTGGAGGAGACATATCTTTTGAATGAGATCAAGGAAGCTGTGTCCTTCGTGGCGCCATCCACACAACAATTCTCCGAGGATCTGGAGCGGACTTGGAAGGGGAGATTAGGCGACAAAAGAGAGCTAGACTCGAGCATCGTGCTGGACTACGTGCTACCGGACTACGAGAGATCGATCCACGGATACGCAAGACCGCACGATCCCGCCAAGTCAAGAATGCGCCGCGGTCTGCAGCCACTCCAAGGACCACGAGAAGATCTGTTGCCTCTTGGCAACGAGCGATTTGCGGTGCCCGAGCTCCTGTTCAACCCTACAGATATTGGTATCCAAGAAGTGGGGGTTCCAGGGGCTGTCATGCAATCTCTCAGTATCCTCCCGGAAGCTTTGAAAGTGGGCATGCTGGCGAACATCGTTGTGGTCGGAGGCAACTCGCTTATTCAAGGCTTCATGGAGAGATTGCAGTCCGAGCTGATGGCGCTGGTGCCGGCCGAGTATGTGCTTAACCTCACGAGAGCGGAAGACCCAATCAAGCATACGTGGTTGGGAGCTGCCCGGTTTGCGCGCGAGCCTGAGCGGCTGAAGCAGGTTCTGGTCTCCAAGGCGGAGTATGACGAGCGAGGCTCTGCGTGGCTCGGGAAGAAGTTTGCTGGAGGAGAGAAAGTAGCTTAACCTTCAGTCATGCGCCATACGTGGTCTGTAGACAATTGTATGCATAAATGGCGAATTGACGCCGCGAATGGATTTCAATGCATCTATATCTCGGTGCTAGTACGTGCACCTCTGCGGTTCTTAGGGAAGGTGAGGTCAAACTGTCCTATCTCCGTCCTGTAAATAGTATAATATCTCTGAACACAATGTTTTCAGAGGTGAGCGATGATGATTGGTCGAAAGTGATCAGCCGAGGATTTCCCGTCCCCGGCTCGACAATTTGTTCGGTGGAGGAGCCGCATCTCCATCAGCACCCAATGCGTCGAATACCGCGCCCGCAGCGGGCAATCGATGCCTCGCTGCCAGTATCGCCTCTAGCAGGACACCGGGTGTATCGTCCTACTTGCCTCCGCGTGGTCTCTCCCTACAATCATCTCCGCACCACCTCCGCGTCCTTTTCAACCACCCCTTCGTTCTCCTTCCTCCTCGGCGGCAAGCAAGACAAGAAGAAGCATCAGCAGTTTGTACGGCGATGGCAGAAGCGACTGCTCGGCGACTCGGAACCGATTGGCGCGCACGTCGACCCGTATGACCCGACATCGCCGGTGCGGATAGCTCCCGATGAGCAGGGCGAGGAACTAGAGGTACTAGAAGACCAAAAGATCGTGGAGAGTCAAGGGCCACTGTATCAGGAGGCGCATGATGGGAGACGACTGAGACATGTTGGTGGCAAGGAGTGGACAGAGCAATTGGAGGAGGGAATCCTAGCGAAGGAGTTTGAGAAGCTAACGCTGAGGACGTATACACCTCTGAGTCTGAAGATGGCGGACCAGATTGAGGACTTGACAGGCACGCCGTACACTCTGCGGGATGAGAATTTGATGATGGCACAAATGTTCCATGACTTCACCGGCAAGCCCTACACGGACTGGAGGTGAGTTGTGCTACACATATTGCAATGCGTGAGTAGAGACTGACGCTTGCAGTTTCGGTCGCTGGACGCGAGTCAGGGGTCTCGACTCCCTCCGGGAAAACTTCCATCGAGCCGTCGTAGAGATATATGCGCTGAAGCAGGCCGGCAAGGATCTAGACATATCGGCTTCCGCAAACCGTGGAGTATACGATGCCCCGAAATGGCTACGGAACGTCAAGCTGCAAAGGAAGGGCAATGGTGACTTCGCCCTAGCCTTTCCCAAACATCATACTCTACAGACTCTGCTTGAGGATATGGCGCGCGTGCCGGAATGGCAACCGGAGCAGGGAGTGCCGGCTGAAGAAGAGCTTGAGGCTGAGGAGGGGGAAGAGCTGGTCATGGAAGGGCCACAGGAGCCAGTAATGGATCCTGACACCCCCCCGGCGAAAAGAGCAGCGCTTGTGAAACAGGATCCGGAGAAGAAGCCTTTTGACTTCATGTCGAACAGACCTGTGCCCCGCGCTAAAATTGTGGAGTCACCTGTCGAAGATCTGGAGAAGGCCCAAGAACTTGTGGCAAAGGAGTCCACGCCAGAGCCAATACCCACTTCAGCCCCTTCATCGGCCGATCTCGAAGCTGCGGCCGAAGCATCTAGATCAGCCATTTCGGAAATGCGCAGTGCCATTCTGGAGTCTGCTGCCCGGTCGGCGGAGCAGAATGTTGCTGCTCTACGAAAAGCGGTACGCGATGGTGTGGCCGCTCAAGCCGGCTCGTCCACCATAAGGGTGCCAATACCCGAGGTTGACGCTAGATGGCGGCATGTACCCCTCACAGATCCGGCCATCAAGTTTGCGGTAAGCATTTTAGTTGCCATATTCGTGCTGCGCGCCTAACAATTTATTCACAGCTCACGAAACGCCTCGCCCAGCTCACCGGCCTTTACATCTCAGATCCCAACCTCACCTCCGCCAGCACGCTAGGTGATCTGTATCACCACCTCTGTGACGCCGAAAAACCGAAGCCCACGAAGCTATTCAACCTCCTCAACATTGAAGGCTCACGGCAAAACCACAAGGCCAATCGACTAGCCGAGAGTGGCCAAGCTGCAATCGAGATAGCAGCGGAGAAGAAACCAGGTGTTGGCGAACTCCTGAAGCTCAGGAATGTGCAGATCTTCGGCAAGAAACCTAATGCGGTGGAGGAACGTCGAAAGACTGGTTTACAGAAGGTTGTTCATCAGGAGTTGAAATCGCGCCGTCTGGTAGCGAAGCGCGGGCAGCGCGTATCCCCAGAGAAGGAGGTTGAGTTGCAGGCCCGGCGGCTCGCGGAATCCGGGGTCATTGAGGGCACGAGACGTGCGCCCGAGTTTGGCCTGCCTATCCCGCCAACTATTGCAGAGAAAATGAAAAAGAGGACGGAGAAGAAGAAAGGGGAGTTAGCAGATATGGGGATAGATGGGTACTCGGTGGATAGGTATATCCGTCAAAGCAATCGTCCTGCGGAGCTGAATGTATAGTATTGGAATCCTGCTTGCATCTATGCTCAGGGCACAGGAGGGGATTTTGTTTTGTACAATATGTAGAATTCGGAATGTACATTCAGTATTCGAGCCAGCTTTGGTGGCTTGTTATCAAAACTGCTGGTGCCCTCCTGGGTCAGCAAGTCCTCGCGTTTAGCGTGTCTATTTTCGTTGCTCTCACTCCAGGGGTGCATGGTCTCTCCGTACCCGGCCTATCATTCCCAGTGCGGCCATCTTCCCGCTTTACTTTGCCACAGCCTTCAAGCTCGCAAGCAAAATATCCCGTCTAGAGACGCGCGTTCACGCCTTCGCTCCCACCCTCCCAAACAACCCCACCAGCGTAGCCCCACGATTAACATGCAAGAACGCACTAAACCCGATATTCCCCCACATCATATCATTATACTCATTGAAATTCAAAAACGTCTCCTTCCCCATAACCCTATAGCTCGCATAAATATGCCCTAGGTCGCCCAGCGCGATGATGAAAAGATAGTACTTGGCGACGCGGGCGTTGCGCGTGATGGCGGTGCAGAGCACTGCGACGGCGGCGAGGATGAGGAAGATGTTGCCGAGGGTGTAGGAGAGGATGACGGCGGCGTCGGGCACGGCGAGCGTGCTGCTGGTTGGGAGTTGCTTGGAGACGAAGGTGGAGGGGTTGTCGAAGGCGGCGTGCCAGCCGAGGATTCTGGGGAAGGGAGGTTAGAGGGGATACAATTGAGGCGGAGGGCGGAGCTTACAGCGAGATGGGCTCGATGTATGTGAAGAGGAGGGCGGGCCAGAATGGGAGGACGGTTCCGAGAGCCATGACGTCGACGCGTTCTGCCTGCTATGCTCTACGATGGTGTTCAAGTAACAATGGGTTTGATGCGGTCTAAGATTTGACGGCTGGAGGTGTGAGGGTCGCAGAGAAGAAGGGGCCCCTGAGGTTTAAATGCTGACCACCCCGTGCTGTGCCGCGGTGAGATTGATGAGAGGGCCTTATTCTCGGAATAGTTCCAGTGGTTCCGACTACTTGCTTAGTCATTTGTAGTCGAAACTCTACTGAACTCCCAAGGTCGTCCTAACGCACCCGTACATGCCTAACGCTATTTTAGTTTCTTGGTTTGCTCGCATTGTGAGATAGCTCCTTTAATATCCCCCTACATTGCAACACAAGTATCTCTCCACTTCACATAGAGGAAGGATGAGTCCACGGTATGGACGACCCAGGTAAAATCGTCGCGAATGCTGAAGCCGTCTATTCCATCATCAGATATACTTCGTTAGCTGCATAGAGAACTACAATAGAGTCTTGCTTTTTCCACGATTTCCCCCGTCATCCTCGGAGAACCCCTCAACTTGGACAGCGGATGAGTCCCACCCAACCAACAATTCCACCATATATGAATCGCGCGATTCTCCTTCTGGCTTTCCAAGGCCTATTGTTCTATTTCCCCGTTCTCGTCATATCCTCGTTCACGGAAGTGCTACGATTTCGCCACGCTGCCGATGAAGACGACTTCCACGGCTGCGAACCTAAATTTCATTAGCTACACTTCAAGTCTCACACACAGAGTCCCATCACGTACGTCGCCGTAGCCGCAAAGACCTCCACCCTCCTCGCATTTGTAAACAACGCCAGAATCAGCGCAAACGCCGCCGTAATCCCGACCGCGATATTGATCCTCGTCTCCGTACGCTGGAAGCGATTCAGAATCACAATCGCTATCAGCGGTAGCGTACTGCTCAACACCGTAGCGATGATGTTCGCACCCTTGTTGATAGCCGATTCATCATACTGCACTGTCTGGCTCTCCTCATCCACAATCCGCGAGCGGTTTTCGAGGCGTTGCCCGATGCAGAGGTGGTACAAATAGACCACTCTCTTGCGGAGCAGCCGCACGAAGGGATCGTTCTCTGGGCCCGGGCTGCTGAATTGGCTAAGCGTCAGGAGGTCCTTGGTGAATTCCGGTTCGTAGAGGAAGGATTCGACGTTGTTGTTCTTGGCGAGGAAGTCGGCGCCGCCCTTTGGGTCTTGGATCCATGTGCGGAAGAAGGAGAGGTCCTCTTTTAAGGGCGCGTTGAGCTTTGAGAGTTGTGAGACTGGGGACTGCGTTAAAGAGACGGCTGAGGGTCGATACTGTGCGGTGGGGTACCTTGGAGTAAGAGCTCATCTATTCCCTAACATCAGTTCGTTTGCACAAAGAGATTGTCAGATTCAGTTGAGCACTCACTGTATTCCTTCATCTTTGCCCTGAGTCTGAGGAGGATGTGGTACTGGTGTTCGTATTTCGGGTCGTTGACACTGTTGACACTACGCTGTGTTTCGAAACTTAGCGATAGATTCTCGTACGGTGGGCCTCGAATAGCATCGGCGTTGCATTGCAACCAAAATTCTTTTCGTAGCGCCGCTATCTCTGCCTGAAGGTTCAGTAGGTTAAGCATGTTGATCTCATTGAAGCGTCGAAAGATAGCCGCCTCTGAGCTCCTGCCCATGAGCTTTGCTAGCTTTGGATATCCATTTGGCTTCCAGGAAGCGGCTTGAGCCATCTCAGGAGTAATGGATATGACCGTGATGTGGATGTTCGCGGACGTACGATAGCGAAGTCTCGAGTGTAGTAAAGGTTGGGAAGTTTGGAAGTGATGGACACGAACTTCTCGTTAGCATTAAACCAGGCTGTGCAGAAACTTCCAGTACGACGAGAGCAGGCGCCGCAGCATTCGGTGTCTTAAACCCTGTATATAGCCTTGTCACAGAACTTACAATACGATGCCTTGTGCAAGCATCAGTCCAATGATTCTGATGGATACCCCCGACCCTGGGCACACTGTCAAACTATGCTGTCCAGTATATTACAGCTATGAGGTACAAGTGCCACCTCCTGGAGACGTCCACGAATTCATTGGCCGCAGGGGTACTGGGACGTCCTGCACCGTTAAGGGTTAGGGCAGTGCAAGCTCTGAATGACTCCAATGCCATCGATGAGTATTTCTTCTCGCAACCTCTCCTCCCCATACCCACTACAACCTTGGAAGATACCACGTCCAGCACACGAAGTTACTTGAACAACGCTCTCATAACCAAGACAGAAGCGAGTTACGGTAGGTATCCCCATTTTGCTATGAGCATTTGAACGCGTTGCTGATGTGCATTAAAATACCTGCAGTTCAGCATCGAACACCTCCAGTTCCGATACTGTTAGCCTCATACTTTGCTCGTGCATCTTCTCCGCCGTTATCTGTCAACCTTCTACGACCAGATCCACGTCCTCTGAGCCACGGCCATGAGAGTAGCCTCGCTAGTTCCGGCTCGGTTGGCTCCGACGCTTAGATCTTTCGCCCACGTCATTTCAGCACTCGACCCTCTGACAGTGGAGGTTGAACACTTCCAGTCGAAGTTGAAGGATGCGATAAACAGCTTCAGCGAGCACGGCTCGCTACCCGAGTCTATCCTTGCGGCCAAAGAACGATGCGAAGCGCGCTATAAAGAATTAGAGCCTCTCCTCGACAAGTCAGCGGAAAACGGGAAAAAGAGGCATACGCGCGGCGGAAATTGGATCCTGAAAGCCAGAAGATGGATCAAAGCTATGGCGACGGAGCAAGAGCGGAGAGGTGCATACTATGCATTCCGAGATTCGGTCCTCCATCTTATCGATCTTGCTTCGTCGTAAGTTGGCTTCTACACAAGTTACTGTTGTCTAGACTTAACAGAATTGTAGCGTGAAAAAGGAGCTGAAACTAGCTCACAGAAGCTGGGAACCGCAGGAGAATGCCGAGCCGAATCGAGCGTCCTGGAACAGCGACCATAGCACGCTCGCTGAGTCGAATTTCATCGTGGATATTATGCTCGATATAAGCCAACCCAATGGGCTTCGTAAGCTCATTCCAGCTCGCGCGAAGTTAGACACTGGCTGCGATGTCAACCTGATCTCCGAAGATTTTCTCAGGAGAGAGGGCGTAAAAGACGACGAAGTTAAGATCCTGGAAGAAGAACGCAAGCTTCGTAGCTTCGAGAACACTCGATACGCGTTCAACAGAGTGGTCACGCTTTCGTTTTATCTTGACAGCAAAAAGAAAATTGAGGAGTTCTACGTCAAGCGGGATGATATCTTCGATATCTTCGAGGTCATCCTCGGGAATGAATTCATCGCCGAGCTCTTAGTCGGGAAGAAATCCTGGAGAGCTCCTGAGCCAGATTTGGCTCTCATACTAAGTCGTGCATGGAAGTCCAAAGGTAAGTAATAGTCCTCGATAACGATAGGTGTGACTTGGACTAACTTTTTTAGCAGAGCGCCAGAAGATCAAGAACGACCACGAAGCAAATATGGCGAATGCACGTACCGCCGAAGCAGACTGGGATCGGAAATATTTGGAAGCGATGGTGCAAAATGGTAGTCCCAAGCTTCCGATAACGCACCACTCTGCTGCCAGTGGAGTGACGAGCAGTCAACCTAACGCTAGCGCGTCGACTTCATGGGCCCCGGCTGGCCAGCAAGCACATTTCTCCTCCACTGCCAATATATCGCTCGGGTTCGGACCGTCTTCTACGCAGCCGCCTTCCGGTGCGTTGGCAACTGGTTGCTTGGCGGTCAACGGGTCGCCCACGCGAACTGGATCTCCCACACAATCGTCCGGTGTATCGGGGGCCAGTGCTTCCAATACCGATACCTCGTCTGCCTCCGGTGGGTCTTTGCACACAGGCGCGTCAACTCTTCTAGGATCAGCGCAGACTGCGGCACCAACACCTCAAGGGACCACGCAGTGTGGTGCGTCGCCCCTTCAAGCGGCCAAGCGGACTCCCTAGTCATGGTGAATCCACATGGCAGGGAGGATTTCGTGGGATAACTTGCTGTCACTGGGTGTTATGTCTCTGCATATGGATACCCACATTCTTGGTGGTTGCCTGAGAGTATGTATAGGCGTAGGGATAATTTGTGGGATAACTGTTTTTACTGGGTGTTATGTCTCTCCTTATAAACCACCACATTTGTTTTTGTTTTGGCAGAGTGTAGGCATTGGGATAATTTGTTGGGTAATGGTTGACACTGGGGTGTTATGCCTATCTCTGCATTTAGACATTCTCTTGGTTTCGGTTTGTGTTTTGGATGAAATTGTTCCCATAGAATCTCTCTTAATCTTTAATCTTAGAATCTTTCGGTCCTATCGGGCGACCATTCATGGACGCATGGCAGCAATGTCCTCAGTATGACGGTGTAGCTTTCCGACTCTGTCCGTAAGGTGTACTGCGCTCTTTCGTGGACATCTTGAAATGAGCTTTTCATGGTTGTTGGTCTGGGTTGGCGACGACGCAGCGTTTCTTGTCCTGAATGCAAGTGCAAGGCGTTACTCAATCTCAACTTTCCGAAACGTATTCGCTCCCAAAGCTTCTCCATGCATAATTCCATCCACTTACGCCAGACTAAGGAACCTCAACCGCGTCGAAGAGCCCCGTCTCATCAAAAGCGGACACTCCCCACCCTTGACGACAACAACAACGTCTTGCACTTTGGCTCCTTTGGTAGCAATACCCATACGGCCCTTGGCCTTAATGAAGAACCGTCGACAGTCGAACATCTGTCTCAAAGATGCCTCGTAGTACTTCGCACTTTCTATAGTTTGCGGATCGGCACTGACTCTTTCGATTTCGCTGTTGGAGCCTGCGTTCCGGGCGGTATTATGTGCTATATTTTCCCAGGATGGCAGGTGAGCTGCAGTGTCGTGTCTCTGAAGAGAATCTAGTGTTAAGCGAACGGAGTCCCATTCGCCGTCGTCGCGATTGAGGCGTGAGAGATAATTCGAAAGTCGAATGAGTACGAAAGCTCGAAATGAATGGCCGTGTATTCGGAAGAAGGATAGCAGTTACTATTACCTGGCAAATCTGCAATCAGCGTGCGCCAAAAGCGTTCGATCATCGTGCACTTGTTTCGCAACTCTTCTAGCTGGTGGGGTTTCCTTGACGCCACATGAAGCGCATTTAACGATGCAAGGAGCCCCTCCCTGGTAAATGTCTGTTGGAAATCTCCCCCCCCGAGAAGCGATATTTCATCTTCTTCGAAACCCTCGACCTCTAGAAGTCCGCTGCATATTTGGTTGCAACTGATGTCCCGACCCTCTATGATGCCGGTGCGGTATATCCTCCGCCCACCACACGAGGTCCACGGTGACGGGACACTTGGTGTACTCCAATCGTTTACCCAAGAAGGTAAACCAGATATACTGCGTACGGAGTTATCTTCGAGATCGTTGAAGAGAGTTTTCAGCATGGTAGGATGGAGGGTCACCTGTTCGTAGAGTTGTTGTACTGATATTCCGTAATCTACTTTAACTAGTGGCTGGCGTTGCAAGCCCAGCATCCCATAGACGTGATCGCGAGGGCCTGAACACTTCTTGATCCTTCCATATACAACGCAGGCAGAGGTATCGAATGGCCGAGATTGGCTGAGAAAGGCGGTTTGTACCCGTGATTCCTTCGGGGCGATGTTGCTGAACAAAAATTGCCTGAGGTAGTAGAGCACATCCCATATCGATGACGCTTGGGCGACCGTACTCTCCGCTTCCATCACCCCTAGGTAAAACTCTGCCAATCTGCCAATTCTTGCGAGTCCGCCCATGGCCAAAATGCGGTATCCTCCGTACCAAATGTGCCCTTCCGAAGGCAGAACACATTCTTGAACTGTCCATATACGATGAAACCACGATCTGCGGAAAAAAGAAAACAAGACGTCGCACACATTCTCTCCCGCATAAGGAAGGTCGTGACACGCCAGGTTATTGGATATCGCCGAACACTCGTCGGCCGTGATATGAGGTGCCCTGGGGCTTGAATATGAAAACATATCAGACCAGAGATCATTCGGTATGTTTGCCAGGATTTGTAGGATTTCAACTACAGAGTGCGTTTCGGGGCCCTCTTTTCCCAGCCAGATGATGGCTTCAGCACAAGAATGTAGATTCGACTCATCATATTGACCTGGACTGCGCGCTCTTGGAGGTCCGGCTGATTGATGCATATCGCGTCTACCCAAATCCAGGAATTATCGGCCGGGGCGTTGGTATGGAATTCTTTCAAGAAGTGGAGCAGATTGGTCGCAACCGAAAAACTTCGAAGAGCATCTGCATCATCGGACTCGGACAGAAGGATCTGATGCTGGTGAAGCCATAGTGCTGAATCTGGTGGATCGGAATTGCTGGTCTCGAGGACTGGGTTGCCCTAGGTATATGACAGGCAACGATAAGGGGGAGAAGATGTATCCTCCAAGTCAATCTGGGCCGTCCTGAAATGTAACTTGGTTCCAACCCTGTCGTCAATGCATCTGATAAGACGAATGGATGTTGCAGTGTGCAAAGGCGTATACGAGTAAGGTTGGAGAGACATGGCGATTATACAGCTCGGAAGGCACTGATACAGGCCAACAACTGACGCGCAATCCGCAGGTCGTGAGGATGGAAGACGATGGGATTCTTCGGCCTCATCGTGTTTTGTACGTAGACCGGTGTGTAAGTAAGGTCAGCCTCATGTTGTAAGCAAATCGCTCCATAATTGCAAGGATCCCAGCCCAGCTCCGCCAGAAGGATCTCTAGCGAACCATTGAGGACCACCGTCTCTAATCGCCGTAGCTACGTGGCAGGGCGCATCATTCCAGTAACTGTAGTCAAGGGGCGTTCAGGCGATACGATGAATACTGTTGCAAGATAGGTGACTTCGACCTAAGACGCTTGGGTATTGATTTAATATACTAGAATCTTTTGGTCCCGAATTCCATGCAATACATGCGAATGAACTCCTGAAAACTACCTTGCTCTGGAGGCTCATCGAACGAGCGGCCTTAATCCTTTCGGGCGCCTGCATCATAATCAGCCGTCGGTAGTCTCCCTGGGATGCAACGAGTAAGCGACGGAATAGCGTACGGGTGCTCCTCCCTACTGCTTGAGCCGCGTACCTGCGAGATCCTCTTGGGCGTCTTTGACCAGGAAACTATGCACTATTAGCCAATTGCTTTGTGTGAGAAGCGAATAAGACACTTACTTATACCACCAAATGGTCGGTCCCACGGTACCTAGATGCCACAAGCTATGCGCATCAATCAATCCCTTCCAAGGCGGGAAATCCAACAACTCCAAACTCATCGCCACAATAATCCACGCGACAATCAACCCAGGCCACATCGCCCATGTTCGCCCCACCTTCTTATACTGGAGATAACTGAAACCGCTCCACATAAGATTCTGGATCACGCCAACGGCAACGTTGGCAGCCATATTGTACGTGTAGTCCCACGACCACAGCGTCAGGTACATGACGTGCAGCGTATACAGTAGGATGCAGAACATGGTCCAAATCCGCAGCACCGACTGCTTCATCGGGTCCTTCTTATCCAGCCTGAATATCCGTATCGGCGTGAAGTACAGTCCGTACAGCACGCTCGCGCCCGCGGCAAAGTAGTCCAACTTCTCCGTCAAATTGAAATCGCGCGTATGGAAGATCATACTGAAGATCCAGCTCGCTAGGCCAAAGTATCCGAACAGTATGTAGTATTTGCGGAGCGCATACGACGCGGGAATCTTCTCACGCAGCTGCGTCATCCCCCAGTCGTGCGCGAGGTAATTGAAGAGCGAGAAAATGACGCTGAAGGGCTCCTGCATGCCCATGAAGCGGTAGAAGGGCCATTTGCCGTGGAATTGGTAGATGGGCTGCATATATGGAGGGTCGCGGGCGAGGCGCTTGTCCGTTACGACGTGCTGGCAGGCGTAGTCGCATTCTGAGGGGCAGTCCCAGAGAAGCAAGCGGCGGTGGAAAGCTGTGATGGGTCAATATTTTCATGGTCTGTTTCGTGGAGGAGGAGAGCATACGAATTGGCGTAGGATCTTCTCCGCAGTTTGCTTCCTTGCAGACCTGTAGACCGTCTTAGGCTTAAACTTCGAGCTCGAGGGGAGCTCCATACCAGTACGCAATCCTTGAAGTCCGGAAGCCTGTCACCGAGCGAGGCATGAGCAGCGCCGCCCAGCAAAAAGAAAATAGCAGCAGCGTGCCATGCTGGAACTCCGCGTATCCTCATCGTCCCGGTCGACTCTCTTGAGTTCTCCATCGAGAGTCCGTGTTGACAGATTGTCGGCGCGACGGGCGATCATCTCTTGGCCTTGGCGTGCCTCGCTAAATTTGTACCCCTGCCGAGAACGCGCATCAGGCCTCCAAAAAGTTTCACAACGCCGCCAACACGACCTGAATGCATCTTGGGACCAAAATCGAAGCAAAAAAAGGAGGTTGTTTCTCAAGCCGACAAAAGAATGGACGGGTAGGGGATCGAACCCTAGACCTCCCGCACTGGTAGTCATGTGACCGTGCAAAGCGGGCGCTCTACCACTGAGCTACACGCCCGAGCGACGACTTCATATTTCCGTTACTTTTATAATATTTTCAAAATAAGAATATATATATATACGAAAGATGCACGCCTAAGATATGCATTCTGAATGTGAAAACCACAATTTTTGCCTACATTGTGCGGGGTTTAATGCTAGAGGGGGACAGACGTAATTTACCCCAAGAGGCTGAGTCAGGAAGCGACAAACATTAAACGGGAAACAGAAAAACTGAAAACTTACAGTTGTGAAAACCGGACGGGGATGAGAAGCGGGATCCCAAAAATCGAAACTGCAACAAGAAAATGGAAGGAAGGGGGGTGGGGGGAGGGGAGGCTGCAGGAGGTTCTCGTGTCCCCTTTCCATCTTCCGTTCCCTTCTTCTCTTCTCTTTCTCTCTTTCCTTTTATCCTGTCACTATGGTCAGTTGGACAAGCTGTTTTTCAATGAACGCAATATGTGTTGAGTTATGAATAGCCTTTCAGATCTACGAGCTCGCGCTGCTGCGCTTTCCATTAAGAAGACTTCCGCGCTCCCTCTCGAAAGGGTCGCAGTTGGAACACACCTTGATCGATTGAAACGGGTGCAGAAGCCTGGATGCAGTATGTATACAAGCGCTTCTCTATTGAAACCCAGCTAAAATCAATCAAAGATTTGAGAGCGAGGTCCCGGAGCTTCAACCATGTGGCTTACAAACTCACCCAGATCTCTCGGTCATCGAGCTTTTCTTAGAATGGCGAGCCATCTCTAGCAGTCGGGGGCGGCTACTCTCTTCAGGGAGTCTGACTACTGCGACACTGCTCACCGAGTTTGATTCGCTGAGGACTATACTTCGAGCATCAACAGGTTGCGACGTTCGCAAGAGGGACGTCAAAGCGATGCAACACGTATGGTAGAGCAACATCTTGTACATGTAGTATGTTAACACGATGTAGTTTGTTAAGAAGATCCTCCCTGCAACATCGAAGACGAGAACCGTGTCACGGCAGAAACTGGTTGGTATGAGAACTGACATTGAAGATATTCATTTCTTCTTGTGGTCATGCGATGAATACAAATACGCACACCCACGTCTGATGATACAGATATGCTTTTGTCTGATCCTTATGGCGTGTTACGGACTTCGTTTTGGTGAAATCATCGAGGCTGGTAATTACCGAGGCTCCAACGAGGGTCTCACTTATGGGGATGTGGAATTATCACTTCATTACCATAAGGGGCTTCCTCGATATCAATTGCGGATACAACTCCGATATCGCAAGAGATACCGAAGCGAATCGAGAGATCAGTACGACCCATAAACCCAAGCTATACTCTTCTTCTTTGCTAATCCACGCGCAGAGACAACCTTCTGTTCTATGAGGAAACAGACGTATCACGGAAAGCTTTTTGCCCGGTTGTTCACTTTCTCGGCCTGGCGTTGGCCGATAACGTTTTCACTGAGTTGTGTCTCTCAACTCTGGGTGATCGAAGGATCCTTGTGTCGTCGAATTCGCGCCGTTTCAGCATAAGGGAGGACAAGAAGGGTATGCCCATTCTACGCATGCTCACAGGTAGCGCACCGAACGGCAAAGTGTTGTCTGCGAGCTCGCTTTACCATGCACTCAAAGACCTAGCCCAACGATACGGATATGAGAAGCCAATCAGTGCATACTGCTTCCGACGGGGTTTTGCCAATGGAATAGATGGTATGGAATTCGTCTGAAAAGCCAAAGCCCAACTAATTCTGCCCCGTAGGCCATATAAGCGCAGCCAAAAAAGGACAACTGCTGGGTCATGCCAGTGACGCAACGGGCCAGGCATACATTTCTACGACCGTGGCCGTTGACGCACAACATGCCATACGCGGAGAGATACAGGACACGCAGTATATCGAGCTCGCAAGCGGCATAGCATACACAAGAGATCTCAAGGCTCCATTACCTCATCTCGCTAAAATGACCGCATGTCCGCCACTTGTCACAGACGGCCAGATTGCAAAGATGGCAGAATGCTTCCCCAATCTGTCCAAAGGGGAGCTCGCGCGCAAACCGCGAAAGGAGAACCTCTCTCATGCCCGGACCTTCGATCTGCAGTCTTCCGTTAGTGGTCGTCTCTGCGGAATCGCCTTAGAACATTATACAGAAAACGGGTAATGTAGCTCGCGCCGCCAGCAGCGACGGTCTATCAGATCAGTAGTATGCGGATAGGAGACTAACTGTAGTTGCAGGGTGAAGTTTTGTCAGCTTGGCATTTCGGCGTAGAAGTTGCAGAAATCCAGCAGCGCCCCCCCCGAACCCTGACTGACAGGAACTGCGGAAAGGGAGCCGTGTGCCATAACAGGATTAGCTGCAGGGAGTTGCAGGGTAGCCGCCTTCAAAGCCATCACGATCTACAATGGGGCGGAGCACGTTTCCCTCGAATGGGCCGCAGTGTCTTGGTGCAAGAGCTTGCCGCGCTTTGGAATAACGATTGGACTCTATGTCCCTCCTAGACTACTCGTCCCCTTTTGTTGAGTCGAATGGCTAGTAAAAGGTAGCGACGAAAGCGGGTGACAGGCTAGAGCCACCGTTACCGTCGAAGCTGACACTACGAAGGTCGAGCAGAATATGCGGGTTAAGCGGGGACCTCACGCCACCGCGGCTGTGTCGAATGCGTCGTTGGCCAGCCATGCCGTCCTTGCTAGACGTCCCTCACTGGATCATATGGCTGAGTCCCCCCAACAGAAGGCTGGCTTTGCGCCGAACCGGTAATCCCCCCTGCAGCTATTATATAGTTAGTTATCATTACAAGATAACGAGGCAGCGCATACGCGAACCTTGACTTCTTCTTCTCTCGCGTATTACTCTTGTCATTCGCCAACGGAGAACGTCCTCAGTAATTGTTGGGATGTGGTCTTTGGCGAGCGTCTCATTTATGCGAGCTAGAAGACCAGCGCACTCTGACGTTGAAACGTCTTCGTAAGTTGCCCACTTAGGGTGATCGCGAAGCAATTTCTGTGCTTCTTCTTTCGTAAGCCACTGCTGTTGTAAGACGCGAGCTGCTAGCTAGAAGGCGCTACGCACATAGAAGCGATGCCATTGCGCATCATCAAATCCAATAGCTTCCCTGACAGCCAGGGGCGTATCACCGAGCTTAATTGCCATTTATTAGTTTTCGCAAGTTCGTTCTTTCCCGGCGTCCACTCCGTGCGTGCGGAAGCGGGGACCTTCGCTGAAGGTTCTGGCCCGTGCGTCTTGCATAGGCGCCAGTCCAGGAGCAGGTCTAGCGTGTACAAGAGCCCTGCCTACTAACAGAATGCTACCTTAGAAGAAGTAATTTCTCTTAAGTCTAACCTTAGAATACTCTATTTCTATATACTTATTAATATTACTTATAATATATTCTACTAGTAAGTAGATTATTATAACGTCTATCTAGCTAGATATCTCTTAAAGGCTACTTAGCTTACCTATAGTTACGTGGCAGCCTAGTATATAGCTTAGTCTTCTTCTATTCTTACTCTATAAGAATTTAACTATATACTAGTACTATCTAATATATTATATTACTACTCTCTAGTATATTATCTATCTATCTTACTACTTATCTTATAAGTATTCTTTTATAATCTTATAGTTACTTACACTAATATTTATAGTAACTTAAGAGTAATAGACTTATAGCCTTTCTAGATAGCTAATTTTATAGATTATAATCTTATCTTAGATTACTTATAGCTAGTAGAAGCTAACCTAAAGATTTAGTTTAAGAATAAAACTTTTAAATAGTAGAATCTAAATACTATAAATAAATATCTTAAGATCTATAATATAGATACTCTTATTAAGAATCTTAATCTAGAGAAGAAAGTATATATACTCTACCTCTAGAACTTTAGAATTAGAAGACTTATCTATAAGTATAAGAGCTAGCTTTATAGTCTCTACTACTATACGTTAAGCTCTAGAATACCTAGCTAGGTAAGTTAATTATAGGTAATATAGTCTCTATAAGCTATAAGAATAAGAGTAATAAGTAGAGTAGGTTAGGTTAAATTTAGCTATCTAAAGATAAGAAGTAGAAGAATACTCTAAAAGCTCTCTATATATAGAGAGCTAAGCGCTAAGATACTAGATAAGATTAGGTAACTTAGACAAGATTATATAACTCTAGTAAATACTAAGCTAGACTATTATATTACTCTCTCTTATAGAGAGAGCTTATTCTTAAGCTTTAAAGTACGTCTCTAAAATTATTCTAGCTATTAACTCTATTACTAAATTACTCTTAGCTTTACTTAGTAGCGCCTTTATATTACTCTCTTATCTTCTACCTATATAGGTTTTATATTCTCTACTATCTTCTTTAGAGTCTTCTCTTTTTTATATACCTTAATCTAAGTATCTAATTATAATAGTAGCTCTAGCTTATCTAGATATACTATATAAAAATTTTTTATCTTATAAAGAGTATTAATAAAGTCTATAGTATTATACTAGATAGAGTTAGAATTATAAGCTACTTATATAGCTTAGTATTAAAGGTAACTTTAATAAAGATAGCTATCTAGTATCTTATATAGAGGCTATTCTAGATTACTATTAACTTTAATAGATAGCTACTATAAGAGCTAGCTCTATAGTCTCTACTATTATACGTTAAGCTCTAGAATACCTAGCTAGATAAGTTAATTATAGATAATATAGTCTCTATAAGCTATAAGAATAAGAGCGATAAGTAGAGTAGGTTAGATTAAATTTAGCTATCTAAAGATAAGAAGTAGAAGAATACTCTAAGAGCTCTCTATATATAGAAAGCTAAGCGCTAAGATACTAGACAAGGTTATATAACTTAGAAAAGGTTATATAACTCTAGAAAGATTATATAACTCTAGAAAGATTATATAACTCTAGTAAATACTAAGCTAGACTATTATATTACTTTCTCTTATAGAGAGAGCTTATTCTTAAGCTCTAAAATACGCCTCTAAAACTATTCTAGCTATTAACTCTATTACTAAATTACTTTTAGCTTTACTTAGTAGCGCCTTTACGTTACTCTCTTATTTTCTACCTATACAGGTTTTAAATTCTCTACTATCTTCTCTAGAGTCTTCTCTTTTTTATACGCCTTAATCTAAGTATCTAATTATAATAGTAGTTCTAGCTTATCTAGGTAAGCTATATAAAAGTCTTTTACTTTATAGAGAGTATTAATAAAGTCTATAGTATTATACTAGGTAGAGTTAGAATTATAAGTAATCTATATAGCTTAGTATTAAAGATAATTTTAATAAAGATAGCTATTTAGAATCTTATATACAAGCTATTCTAGATTACTATTAATATTAATAGATAGCTACTTAGACTCTATCTACTCTAGTAATAGCTCTAAGGCTTTTCTTAGCTAATTAGTATAAAAGATATCGTGTATACGTATATACGTAGATAGCTAGAGTTAGAAAAAGTAACTCTTTATAGTAATAATTAGGTAAGAGCTATATATCTATTAATTAAGCTTTACGCTAGGCTAATCTATTAAAAAGCTATAAGGTTTAATATAGATAAGGTTACCTATAGTAAAATTAGGTTCTTAGTACTTTTTATTTACTTAAAGCGTCTATCTAGCTTATACTTTTATAATATTACTCTATATAATCTTAGTAGCTTTCTTTATAGCGTTGTATTACTTCTTAGTAAAATTCTAAGCTTTTTAACGTAAAAGATGCTTATATAGAGTAGAAGCCTTAATTATATACTTTTTTTAATTCTAGTAGTATATTAGCTAGTATCTAAATTTAATATTATATACTATTAGTTCTATAGTTTTATATAGTAACGTAGCTTATACCTAGTCTATATAGAGTAAAAGGTTTAACTAATTATTCTAGTAATAGTTAATAAATAGCTATAGATACTAATTAAAATATTAATTAATAATCTTTATATTTCTATTAGTTTATAGGTAATACGTAGTAGAAAGCTTCTACTTAATTCTAGTAAGCTAATAGAGCTTATCTATAAAGATAAAGGTAAACTATAGACTATAATCTAATATAATAAATCTAGAAGAACTATATATATACTAGATATATTAATAATATAGCTTTACTATACGTTAAGCTATAATTTTCTTATAGTATAGTAAAGAGAAGCTTTACTTACTTAGCTAATCTATAATAACGTATACGTAATTAAATTCTTTCTTATTAGAGAAAAAGCTCTTAAAATTTATAAAGACGTTCTACTATACTCTTTTAGAAATAGATAGAGGCTTTAGAAGACCTAGCGTCTTATCTTATAAAGTATAGCTCTAGTAGTAAGCCTTATATACTACTACGTACGTATTAACGTTTTCTTATATACGTAGCTAGTAATATTAATCTTATAGTAACTAGGTAGTCTTCTAGTACTCTAAATAGGTAGTTACCTAAGTAGTATATATAGCACGTATTAAATATACTTATAGATAGTTAATAGTAGAAACTATTAATTAATTCTAATATATTAGTAAGCTAGCTTCTATTTTCTAGATAGAGTCTAATATAGTAGCTTTCTATTAAGCTAGCTATAGAGATTTATCTAATTAATTAGTAGTAATAATCTAGTTAATTATAGTATAGAGATTTTCTATAAAAGATACCTCTATAAAGGTATTAGTAGACGTAATTTCTATAATACTACTTACTAGCCTCTTAGTAGCTAGAGTAGCTAGCTTACCTAAAATTTACTTAATAGTAGAGAGGCTAATTTATTTCTTACTTAGAAAAGCTCTTATATAAGTAGCGTAATTCTTTTTCTTTTAAGTCTTAAGTTCTTTCTACTTTTATAATAATATGTTAGCTACTATATTAGCTAAACTAGGTTAATATATAAGCTTAAGATTATAGTTAGTAATATTATTAGTCTAGTAAATCTACTTTATAGTAAGTTCTTACTTAGTTATAAAGTACTCTAGAGCTTAATAATTAGTTAATACTATAAATAGTTCTAGATTTTATAGACTAATTAGCTAGCTTCTCTATTTCTATATACTAAGAATAACTACTAGTATTTCTTTATTATAAATACTATAATTTATCTAGATAGTATTTATTATCTTACTAAAGAAAGCTATAGGTTACTAGCTACTATTCTCTTAAAGCTATAAAAGAACTCTAGTAACTACGCTATCTAATACGTTTATCTTAACTCTTATTTATTAATAGAGAGAGTAGTAAGCTAGAACGTTATTAGCTAGTATAAGATTCTTAACGTACTAGAATACTATAAGCTTAGTTTTACTAAAGGCGTGCTATACTCTCTATTTTAGTAGCTTAGTAAGTAAGTAGATAATTCTACTATAATCTTTTAGAAAGGCTTAATAGAAATTATAGAAATCTAGAAATAATTAAAGGCTCTTAAGAGTTCTTAGTATAGGCTAATTCTAAATAGTAGTAACTTTCTTAGAGTTCTTCTAGATTCTATTAGTACTTATAATTAATTCTAGAAACTTAGTACTCTTAATAGTAAATTCTAACTTCTTAATATCTACTTATAATCTAGCCTTATATAGTTAATTAAGTATCTTAGTAACGTAAGTCTTATACTTAAAAGAATTCTCTAAATAAATAAGAATATTATTAATATATACTATATAGAAATCGTCTAGTAATCTATATAATACCTTATTAATATATTACTAAAAGGTAGTAGAGCTATTATAAAGACTAAAGAATAGAACGTAATACTTATAGTTACTATATTATATATAGAAAGAAGTTAGGTTCTCTATTAACTTATTAAGCTAGATTCTATAGAAAGTCTACTAAATGTCTAACTTTATAAAGATCTTTATACGTAATAAGTAGATAAGCGTTTTCTAGATAAAAGAGATAGAATAGATATCTTTTTTTATAATAGTATTAAGCTTTTAGTAGTTAACGTAGAACTTCTATTCTTTCTCTAGCTTCTTAGTAAATAGAACTAGTAATACATATAACGCGTTACTATAGATAATAAAGCTATAGTAGAGGTAATTCTCTAGGTAGTTACGTATAAGCTATAGGTACTCTAGTAATATACTATAGAGAGAGCTATTAGTTAGCGTATTTTCTACTATAAGCTTAATATTATAATCTACGTCTTCTTAATATAGTAGTAGTAAATTAGAATTCTTTTTAGAGAAATAAGCTATAGTTACGCTAGCGTATTCTAGAGATAGAAGCTTCTAAGTAATTAACTAGCAAAGCTTCTTCTCTAAATTAGTAGTAGAGGTTTTCTTCTTATTAGTAATAAGCTAATTAACCTTATAGATACTAAAGTATCTAATTATAACGTCTTTTCTACACGCGTTAATTATAAAGGTAGTAGCGCTAACTATATTAATATTAAGCCTAGCCTTTAGATATATTTCTTATAAAATAGGTAGCTTTTTTAGCTTACAAGATAATCTAGTAGATAGACTAAGATTCTTAAGCTACCTATCTATCTTATATAGGTTTTCTTAAAGCTTCTAGCGTTATAATTCTCTCTTTTCTTATTATATTACTCTTAGCTTTTCTACTACTAATATTAAGGCGTTATAGTAATTAGTATTAGCTTAGTAAGCTACTTAAGCTTTAGTAGTAAATTAAGAGAATTATATAGAAATAAACGCGTTACGTTTATAATTAATTAATTAATTAGTATCTAGCTATATTAGTACGCGCTACTTATAGTTAATCTAAACGTTAGCTTTTTTAAGTAGCTTATAACTAATTATTACGTTATAGTAGCTAGTATTATAATATATAAAATAGATACGTATTTAGTAGCTTTCTAGTACTAAATTAGCTTTAAAGTATTTATCTATCTAGCTATTAGGTTATCTATTATAACTAGTAAAAGAGATAGATTCTATACGTAATAGCTTAACGTAGAGGTTTTTTCTAAAAGTCTAGAGGTGCTTTAGATATACTAGAATATAACTACCTACTCTAGTATTAATTAAGTTTCTAAGCTTAAGAATAAGACTATTTATAGATATTTAGTAGAGTAGAGTAAACGTAGAACTACTAAATAGCTTTTCGCGTAGGTTAATTACTTTAGTAGATAGCTCTAAAAAGAAGACTTCTTCTAGAGCTAGGCTTTTTCTAAATTATTAGATTTGTAAGAGCTAGGTTTGCGGTCTCTACTACTATAAGCGCCTCTAGAATACCTAGCTAGGTAAGTTAGCTGTAGGCAGCATAGTCTCTACAAGCTGTAAGAATAAGAGGTGCTAGTAGAGTAGGTTAGGTTAAATTTAGCTATCTAAAGATAAGAAGTAGAAGGCTACTCTATATAAGGGCTAGGTCCGCGGTCTCTACTGCTGTAAGCGCCTCTAGAACACCTAGCTAGGTAAGTCGGCTGCAGGCAGCACTGTCTCCACGAGCTGTAAGAATAAGAGGTGCTAGCAGGGTAGGTTAGGTTAAATTTAGCTATCTAAAGGTAAGAAGTAGAAGAATACTCTAAGAGCTCTCTATATACAGAGGTGCTAAGCGCTAAGGCGCTAGGCTAGGTTACGTAATAGAATTACGTAACCTAAGGTTATGTAACCTAAGGTAAATTCTAAACTAGACTATTATATTACCTCTTCTTATAGAGAGAGCTCGTCTCTAAGCTCTAAAATACGCCTTCTAGATTCTTCTTCTTCTAAAACTTCTATATTATACTCTTAACTATCTCTTTTAGCTTATAGTAAGTATATTTATGTTAGTTTCGAACTAGAAGCGCTTTTATAGCTACTACCTTCTCTCTAGTCGCTCTATTCTTGTAGAGATTTAAGCTTAAAGGCTTGTTTCTACGTCTGTAGGGCGGCTTTATTATAGACTCTCTTTTTTAAATTACTTAGTAGCGCCTTCGTGTTACTCTTATATCTTCTACTCTTACAGGTTTTAAATTCTTCGCTGTCTTCTCTAGAGTCTTCTCTTTTTTGTACGCCTTAATTTAAGTATCTAATTATAATAGTAGCTCTAGCTTATCTAGGTATACTATATAAAAGTCTCTTACCTTATAGAGAGCGTTAATAAAGCCTATAGCATTATACTAGGTAGAGTTAGAATTATAAGCAACCTATATAGCGCGGTATTAAAGGCGATTTTAATAAAGATAGCTATCTAGAATTTTCTATATAGGCTATTCTAGATTACTATTAACTTTAATAGAGGGCTACTTAGGCTCTACTAGCTCTAGCAACAGCTCTAAGGCTTTTTATAACTAATTAGCGTAAAAAACGTTGTGCATACGTATATACGCAGGTAGCTAAAGCTAAAAGAAGTAACTCTTTATAGTAATAATTAGGTAAGAGCTATATATCTATTAATTAAGCTTTATACTAGGCTAATTTATTAAAAAGCTACGAGGTTTAACATAGACAAGATCGCCTATAGCAAAATTAGGTTCTTAGCGTTTTTTATTTACTTAGAGCGCCTGCCTAGCTTACGCTTTCGCGATATTACCTTGTGTAATTTTAGTAGCTTTTTTTACAGCGTTAAATTACTTCTTAGTAAAATTCTAAGCTTTCTAGCGTAAGAGACGCTTATATAGAGTAGAGGCTTTTATTATACGCTTTTTCTAATTCTAGTAGTATACTAGCTAATATCTAAATTTAATTTTATACGCTGTTAGTTCTATAGTTTTATATAGTAATGTAGCTTATACCTAGTTTATATAGAGTAGAAGGTCTAACTAATTATTCTAGTAGTAGTTAATAAATAGACGTAGATGCTAATTAAGATATTAATTAATAATCTCTATATTTCTATTAGTTTATAGGTAGTATATAGTAGAGAGCTTCTACTTAATTTCTATAAGCTAATAGAGCTTAT